>NC_056729.1:254169457-254441957 GCF_019279795.1 Protopterus annectens | reverse complement strand
ACCAGAGATTTTATGTTTCAGACTAGTGAACTGTACAATTTTCTTCCTTCCGACATATCCCACATTACACCAAGTTTACTGGGACATTTCCTATTTTCTCTCTAGTGCTCTTTGCTGTCTGATATGAACAATCACATCACTTTGAGGGACTGATATGCTCTCTAGTGTGCATGCACATTTTCATACATGGGCAGTGGGTCCTGGCTTCAGTGGCTTGGCAGCAACAACCATAATAACCAAAAATAATATAAGTGATAATATATGCCAATAATAGGGCATGTGGATTTATCAAAAAATTCAATATCATTCATTTCTACAGGTTTATTTGCAATTTCGCAATATTTTTGTATGGTTTTCTCCTAAGCTCATTTATGCTCTTAGCCAACAAAATTTGTGAGTATTTAATCTCATAATGTCCTCATATATCTAGATATTGCAGTTTTAAATCTTTTATGACTTTTGTATCCTGGCCTGTGTTTTATTTCTGTTTATATTATTACTTTAACTGTCTGAAATGTGACAAAATTTACAGTGGCATAAAGAGATTCTCTTTTGTTTGTGTCACAATTATTAAAACATCACTTACAAACAATGACTGAACACTTTTGAAAAAACTAGCCCTCGGATTCACGAATCCTCCGTGTAAGACTAAATAAGTCTTACTCGAAGACTGCAGTTGAACAGTATGACAACAGAATGCCATGAATATTCATGAGGGCATGCTGACTCCACTCCAAGTCTAACATGGACCGTGCAGAAAAGCAGGGGGCGTGTCCGACTGCCGAGCAGTCTAAAGGTCCATGCCCCTGCAAGTGTCTGAAATGTAAAATGTTAACACACAAGAGCAAGTCCGCTCAAATGTCCACGTACCTAACACCACACTCCCTGACATTGTAAACCCCCAGCAAAGTTATAAAAAGTAAAACTTTAATTTATTTTTTTCAAATTCCCGATATAGCTGCCCGTATTTGCGAGTGTGTGCGCGTGTGTGCCCATTGCTTAGCTGCAGTTAGCAATCTCGACATGGAAGAGCATAATAAGGAATGTTAAAGCAAATAGCATAGTGGTAGAGTCTTCACACAAAGAGAAGGCATTCACGGTTCAAGTCCCACCACTCCCCTTCCTATTTTATGTTCTAAATTAGTATATGAAATAATTCCTGACATATATGATTAACATTTTACTAAAAAGCATTGAAATGGCCTATGTATCAGTGAACAAAATGTATATTTATAAAGGATCCTGACATATGATTGCCCACAGTTAAGCAACGCTTTACCTAGCGCAATATAGTTGCCTGTAGTTAAGCAGCATTTTACCCAGTGCAATGTAGTTGCCCATAGCTAAATAGCGCTTTACCCAGTGCAATAGAGTTGCCCATAGCTAAATAGCGGTTTACCCAGCACAATCAGTTTGCGCTGAGGTGCCCGCCCCACCAACCAGTGCACCGTCGGGCAATGTGGAGCAACGCAGAGCAAAGTTGCCTAAACACAGCCACACCCCCTAGACTGTCTGGACAGTAGTAAAATAAAATGCAATGATAAGGTTCGAACCTATGACACTGTGCACCATAATCAAAGTACTAAACCACTAAGCCATGACAGCTTAGGATAAACAGCCACTGTTAACATACATATACTTATAAATGGTAGATTAACCATTACTAAGCAGATCTGCAGTCAGCCGAGAATTTTCAAAAATGGCCATTCACAAAAAAGTGTGGGAAATGCGGCATATTTAAGCCCCATAGGTGGGAATATTTGCCATACTGATTGTAGCTCCCATCTGCAGTTAGAATGGCTGGTGCTGGAGAGGGTACACGCTTTAGAGCGCAAAGCTGGGGCATCGAGGAGTTGAAATACATGTTTGGCTCCTTGTCCACCGTCATGAGTCGAGACTCCTGCAGGGCCAGTTCCAGGGGACGGAGTACAAAACAGAGGCTTGGAACCGGTTAGCTGATGACCTCACCAGTGTCACAGGCATTCCTCAGACTGGTGAGCAGGGCCCGTCACCACCATGCAGACCTGAAGAGACAGAAGCAGGACCTACTGAACCAATGGATACAGGAGGCCCGTGGGATGCAAGATGCCCCACTACTGAGTAGGTAGCCATGGAATGCAGTATGTAGGACATGCTAATTTATTTTATATAATGGATAGGTATGTCTCAATATCCCTTAATTTACTTCACAGCTGCAGGTATCCGTGCTGCGAATCAGCAAGCCTATGCAGATAGGCTGCTAAGGCTGCACCACCAGGCAGGTTAGTAATTATTCTGCATGTATTGTTATATAAAATAGGTGAGAGAGCCTGAAAGAAAGTGTTGTAGCCCAATAATACAGCCATAAAATGCCCTGAGTAATTCCTCTGCATGTACTGTTATATAAAATAAGTCAGAGAACCAGAAAAAGAGTGTAGTAACCCATTAAGAAAGGTAAAATATGTCCTGAACAATATCTCCGCATGTACTGTTATATAAAATAAGTGAGCGAGCCTGAAAAAGAGTGTTCTAACCTATTAATAAAGGTATAATATGTCTTGAATATGTCTTCCATATGCACTGTTATATCAAATAAAGGAGAACCTGTGGAAAAGTGTGTAATGTAATTAATAAAGGTATAAAACCTAGAGTGTATCTGTGTCACTTACTTTGAAATGTTGTTGTACCCTTGCATTATACAAATAGTACTGTTTTAATAAGTGCTGGCAACCCACAGTTGGCCAGTCCCATCTAAAGTGGTTGATGGAAGTGCCAGTAGCTGTGAAGCATATATACAGTCCTCAACAGTCAGTTACTGGCTGGCATACATAAGTAAATCTGGCACACGAGTAGCTTGTTAATTAGATCCCCAGAAATGTGAGTGTGCTACATGAAATATAGGGTTCTGTACAAATCTAACTGAAAATGTCATGTGACCACATCCAGATATGTAGATAAAGAAATATAAATAAAATCAATAAATATGTAGCAGTAACATCTGCATCTTGGACAGTTAGTATGTCAGATATAGGTCAGGTATATAATGAACTAGCCAAACCCATTACACAACCTAATGCATGTTGCCAAGTGTAATAATACATGTAGGGGATATACACCTGCAGTCAATAGGAATGTAGTGTAGACTAAAAGTACTTATAAGATGTTAATTGAGGCTTCTTTCTACACCCTACTGTATGTGCATAAACAATGCAATTCCACACCTCAATGGGTATGTGTAATCTCAAAACATTTGTTGGGACATATGTCCAATTGTTCTATAAATATCTGCATTCACTTTGATGCATGTGCCCTGTTCAAACACCACAATCATGGTGGCCTGTTGCCACCAATCATCCCTGCATGCTGTTGGAATGTCCACTGTCGTTCAATATATGCATGTGTTATGCTTGCTGTTCAACTGTTGGAACATTGGTGTGTTGGGTTAATGGGAATATTACTGCATGCTGCTACAACTAACTTGGAATGCTGTTGTTTATGTTGTAATTAAACACACCTAATTACAGAACGTATGGGAAGGCCGGTCCAAGTGGACCCACCTGCCCCTCTTCAGCTGGCGAGTGCACCTGGCACCATCAGGTCCTGTGCACAGACTGGGCTCCCCCCCTCCATTGGTCCTGTGCCACCTTTGGGTGGAAGCACTGCAGGAGATGGGGCTCATTCCCCCATGCAAGCGTGGGTGGAGAAGGGCCACCTGTCACCCTTCGAAGGGTCCGGGCTGTGGTGCATACTGAAATCCAGCGTTCAGTCGCTGATCCCCTATGCCAGCTCAAGGTGAGAGTGGCACGTCTCACGGGTGAGCCTGCCTGTCCTACGCAGCCCCCAGCACAGCCACCCTCGGGGCTGTGAAGGTGCAGTGGTGACTGCCCATAGGTGGGGATCTCAGTTCCACTGTTACCATCTGTGGGCTCATGGGCTTGCGATTTCCAAACATCCATCCCTGTCAATTGTGTTCACCCACACCATGAGTCATACACTGACCCTGTATGCATCTTGTTTTTTTTGTCTGTTTACCTCCCCAACCTACCTCCCCAAATATACCTACTTCCTCTCCCTCACTTTCCACTCTCACCTGAAAAAAAAAAAAAGGGCAATCTGCACCCACAAAAAAATTATGCCCCATACATAGCTGCCCATTTCACACACATGTCCACTGGATATGTAAACTGGTAATTATAATTGGCAGTACAACATACTTTGTTGTCCTCACCCCTCTCTCAGGGGTGGAAGGTTTCCAATTTCACTCCAAATTTATTGCATATGCACAGCTGTTGCTGGTAAAGAAATGGGCAGCTATGGACCTTCCCTACACCCGTCCTGCACATCCCGAGCTTGTTTCCCTACTGTCTTTCCCTCTTTGTGCCCCCTTTTTCACCACTTTCCTATCTCCCCATTTTCTTTTCTTTCAAAAGAAATTAGCGCAGGGGTTAGTGGGAGTAAGCAGTTTTAAGCAGTAGTAAGTGGGTTTAAGCGAGCAAACCTGCTTACAACTGCTTAAAAGTGCCTTACTCACTCTGCATAACAGGGCCCTTGTTCTGCTGAGCAGCAAAATAAAACACCTCTGTCAGTCTCGAACCCCGGACCTTGGACACACTAGACTGCATGAATTACCACTAAGCTACAGAAGATATACAATAGCTTGGTGCTGAAATAAATATATCATGCATTACAATGAGCAAATGTAAAGGAAAAATAGGAAGGCCATAACACAAAGCATGTTCTGTGGATCTTTACCAGCAATTATTGTGGAATTGCATTACATGAGTGTGATATGAGAAGCAGCCATTCTAGCAGTAAATAATGTTACAGAGGCACTTTACAACCCCCACACAGTATCATAGCAGGACAAACAGTGGCATATCTGATGAGGGCAGAGGCCATACTACCTAACTGTGACTACTTTTCAGGGATGTCCCTGATTGTGAAACATATTTTAGCTGTGTCCCTCTGAATCCCTCTGAAAAGTACTGACGTCAGTCAGAAAGGTGGAGTACTACACAATGATTACTGACAATAATAACAGTAGACACCGCTTGTACTTCATAAAAGGAGTACTAATCCATATGCACTGCTTCACTGAAGTCTACACTTACTGTCTCTATTATGTGTAAGGTGTACCTCACTTTTAACTACCTATCCCTGACTCCATGCAAAGATGTATCTGAGTGCTCATAGGCCTGGCAGAGGCACAAACACACAGGCATGTCAGCTATTCTGCTGTTAAACACTCTGCAAATAGCTTTGGTAGGACTTCCACAAGCATACCCTTATGTAGGAGTACAACACAGAAATACCAAAGGATGTAGCCATGTACTGGTAGCAACTGACTGTAACAATGCCATTGTACCAGTGATTAAAACACCTGTGGGTTGCACAGACAAAAAGTAACAGTGTAACATCTGGCTACCATCTGGATAGGTTCACAGTTGGGAACTATGCAGACAAACCACCTGCCTTGATAAACTAACATGTACACACCAATCCTTTAAGTCCAGTAAAATAACATTCACACAATAATGCATAATGCTCTCTGTATGTCAGCATCCCCACCCCACAATTAAAATATACTTGTGTGTTTAGAGTCTACCAGGGATGTAGGTAGGCATACTCAGTATTGGAATTGTCCAATTTCCTGAGAACCCTGTGCTAATGTCAACAATAAAAAACACAAATGCTGCAGAAGTGAGTACATTAATATTCACAGTATAACAGTTCACAAACAATTCATGTGCCAAAAGAATACTTCTCAATAACTACTTTTGTATGGAAGTTAATTATATGAGTAGAAAAGAAACTACATAGTCACATAAATGTTGTGTAAGTATTTGTAGGGGTGAGTTAAACTCTACACTGATAGCTCTGTACTGGAAGTGGCAACAGTCAGGTCTGAGTACAACATGTTCATCACTGTCTACACCTCTAGCTTCAGATATAAGAAGTATACCAACCTTCTGACTTACACAACAGTGTCCACAGCAAACAAGCATGGGCCCCATTCTGGAAATCTGAAAGGGCTACGCCTACATACCTTAGCAATTTATAGCATTGGGTTGCTATGAAAGTGAGTACTGCAATTACCACACAGCAGACTGTATGCATTTACCAAATGCTGGGCACCAACTGGTGCAGAGGGCATCACATGCACATGCGCAGATACCTATAAAAGCAGACTGTACTTGCTATCCCCACATGCAATCATTACATTGCATGTGTCAGAGACTGTATAACTCTTGGAGAGTCGTGAAAAAAAACTATTACTTAATAAGAAAATATTTAATTAAGTAAAAATAATATATACTTAATTACTAACTAAAACTATTAATTAAGAAAAAAATACTTAATTAATAACCAAAAATAAAACTTAAGTAAAAAAGCTTTACTTAATAAAAAAAAATAAATACAAAAGTTGTCAAAGCATACACAGATGGACCTGAAAGTGACAAACAGGTATGTAACAGATATGTAGTTACTGGCAAGTAGTAGAAGTTTATGAATAGTACTGTACATATTCTGAAACATGCATATGTGGCAGCAGTAGGTATGTATGCACTGATGCCATGCATAACTGCTGCCATGGACAAATTAGTGTGTAGCTGTGTGCAATGGGACATAACTGTGACATATATAGCTCAGCATTATATGTCAAACATCTGATCATGTTATCTATGTTCTGTATAGTACTGTGTATAATGGCAGTTTGGGGGAGTAGTGCAAACACCTATATAAACTTGGATGTGACAGAGTAAGGCATGCATGATAGTCATATAATTTGTAGCTTAGCATTGGCAACTGCTGTACCAGGCTAATATAGTAATGTAGCATTTGCAGCTATATGTAATCCCTGTACTATTGCTGTATGCACACATGTGACAACTGTCCATGTTGTAGCAAGGCCCAACAGGTCATCTATGAGGTGTACGGCCTTGCAACAGTGTGGCCCTTGTGTGTGCATGGCACATACATATGGAGCGATATTTATGTGTCCGATATATTAGCATCTTAACATGTTAATAGAGCAAGGGACATACTGCAACTGTTTGTGAAGGGTGGACATTTATATGTTGGTGCAGGTTGTTATGTGCATATTTATATGTAGGTTGTAGTGTGTGGCAAACAAGACAGCATACAGTGCTGGCATATGACATGTGGTGTTTAAACGCTGTGGGTATGATTTGTTAGGTTTTTAGTCTTCCAGACAGGGGTCCTGCTAAAGATACATGGGCTGAGAATACCTTCCATGAATTCTGCACAAGACTGTGCAATATTATTACATAACTGTATCCCTCTCATCCTGTGCATAATTGATATTCCCACCATGAAAGGTGGACTGTATATGTGCCTATATGTATATCTATATGTACACCAATGGATGTTCATATGTATGCTCAAGCTCAATGTTGTAAACGTATTGCCATCCCTTTTGTTAAAAACCCTGTACCCATGAACTACCACATAGGTGGTAGTCTACACAACACCAAATGTGTGATTAGAGACTATGGGACACAGGTGGACAGTAGTGTCCCTTTTGATAATCACAGTGCCACACTAGTCATGTAAACTGTGTATGGTCTACATGTCATCAGAAAAGGTGTGTCATCCATGGAAAAAGAGGTCAGTGTACCACTCTACTCATCAGTCATAACACCCATCATAGAGTACAATGGCCCTGTTGGTATGTACCTCAGAAGACATGTACAGCAACTGTAGATGCCAGACACATACCTCACAAAGAGTATTACTAGACTCAAACGGATGCCCTATGCAGACTGTCTTACAAAACCACAGCTACACTGTGTCACATACCGCCTACTCAGAGCCAACCTCTGCCTAATATACAAAGCTATGCTAAACCCACAGGTGTTGGACATGCTCCATATAAACAGATTAAAATCCATACAAGCTACACACTGTACTGATCTAAACCTTGTAACATCAAAAAGCAGAACATGCTGGAGTGGTACATGATCATGTCAGACACATACCATACTCTGGAACTAACTACCTATCAATAGCAAATGAAGGTCCTCATTAGCAGTTGTCATGAATAATCATGATGATTGGATGTGAGATAGGAAACACAACCAAGGAATCACCTCTGTGGCTCTGCATGACAGGGGCACATGAACTTAAATTACATGGGTGTTGGAGGGCAGGGTACCAAATGGCTAGGCTTCTATAGGCCCTATGGCTAATAGCCTATAAGCTACCTAGGACCCAATACACACACGCATGTACCTGTTGCATTACTTGCTATGTGAGGTTGACTGAGTGTGATGGTGAATGTGTAGGTGAATGTGTCAAAGTTGTGTATATGTGTGATAGCCTAGTGGGAAACTGTTTATATCATGGTATGTAGTGTTGTAGCTCTGATCTCAGCAAAAGATATGTATGCTACTGCTAGGCAGGGAAAGCAGTATGGCATATGGTGTGACGTAGTCCCATGGTGTTGACTGGAGTATGCCATTGTAGGCTACAGCAGTACATGTATGCTTATTGATTGTTAACACTAGTGAATACAAATCCCGTATGAACTGTAGTACTACCTGAAGTTGTAGGCCTAAACAGCACAGTATGGTGTATATCCACACTGCTTGGAAACACTGTTTTGTTTGTTACCTGTAGTCCTCACACATTACATACCTCAGGCATGAGGTTTTGTAAGTGTTGACACACAGTACTTTATGGTACACAGGTAAAACTCATCTGGGTTGCCATACCTTTGTGTCTTGTAGGTATGTCTGATGTGTGTGGGGGTATGCCTGTAACATGGCCTCGGTGGTATGTGTGTCACAGGATATAAGTGCATATCTAGCAACATATATAGTGTAGTACAGCAGTATGCCACCTATATTGATGAATGTGCACATATGTTACTAAGGGGTTTGCTATCAACAAGTAGTGTGGTGTACTGGTAGTACTGTAACTGTACTTTACATTCATTTCAATGGATGACAAATGTCTGTATGCATCAACTTCATACATACCTCCTGTGGCTAGGTGGTGCATTGTGTCACATACAGTGTGCCATGTACTGTTGTATAGTCTTACATACTGGTTTCACTTTGTTGCTGTGCAGAACATGGTTTGGTATATAGTATGTGCCTGGCACTGTCAGGCAGTTGTGGGCTGAGCAGTGATATGTGGTATTAAAAGTGTGTATCTACTGACAGCCAATAGGTTGCTATATATAGCATTTCATTGATGTCTGTACTTTAGAATGTTAAGTGTGCCACATGACTTGCTCACAATTATTGTTTTATTGTCTTCCAGGGACATGTCTCACAATAGAAAGCCCGCATATTCCCCTGAAGAGGAGGAAGCCATCCTAGATGCCTTTATACAACATTACAACCTGCTGTTCTCCAGAACCAGCCAGGACCAGCATGGGCGCACTGCACTGTGACAGGATGTTGTCCATCGGGTGAATGATGTAGACATGTATAACCGGACTTATGAGCAGGTACGCCATCACTGCAGTGATTTAATTAGACATGTCTGGCAGCATGCCTCCAATGTCCACAGACAACAGCTTGCCACAGGTTGTGGTGCAGCAACACATCCACCCCTCATCAGCGTGGAAGAGCTGCTTCTCAGTGTGGTGGCTCCTGGCCAACCACTACAACAGACATGTGTCATCATGGAGGCTGGAGTCACCCAGCACGTCGACTCAGAGCGTGCAGGTAACATTGCATATCTGTAGAGTACTGTTAGCTCGATTGTTAGAACATGCATTTATCAGATGTGTACTGTGTATTCAGAAGATGTGGAGCCTGGTGTCATACAATACTGATAATCTGGAACATAATCTGTATGCCTGTGACTGTCACCTGTTGTACTACTGTAAAATTGCAAACTCACAGCAGCAATGCCATAGTTGTTGACACTGACAAACTGCCTCATATCCTTGTAAGTCCCTCTGGTGTGATAGCAAGACAGCAGACCCATGCTGGTGAGTGATCTACATTTAATACAACATATTATATGTGCATGTCATAGGAGAGTTGTAGGCCATATACACATGTAAAACACCAACACATAATGCATGCTCTGCATGTTCTCTGTGGGACTATTAACATCCCAGTAACATGAGTAGCTGCCTCAAACACATGTAATACACATAGCATCCCAACCAATTGTGGCACATTATAGTGGACATTGTATAGGCAGAGTCAATACACATGCACACAACATACACCACTTTGTCATATGCACTAAGTGTTAATATGATACACATGGCATATGTAGACACCTGCTGTAAGGTCATACTCCAGTATCCCAAATGTCATCAACACAGCACACATACTATACCTGAGGGCTAGAGGCCTATCATGGGGCGGTGCGACATGCTTCAACACACAACACATTCATGTTAGGCAATGCTTCCTATTGAACACCTTACATACCCATGTAACAACTGGCTGTGAAAATGGTTAATGTAGCCAAAGTGGTGCAGGTCAGGTACAGCAAGATAGTTGCCAGTGTGACATATATTACTGGCCTTGAGTGACCACATGATGCTGCCTGATGATGGCTCATGGTACTACACTACATCCAGTTACAGTAACTACAGTACTACACATAGCATTCATTGCTATACACCTGACAGTTGTGTGCATCCGGCCATGGTATGTATACCTATGAGTGATGGTGCACAGGACATTGGAAAGCATTTTAGACTTGCACAGCAATGTTGTGTCCATGTACACATTGTGTTACAGGGTGAGGCCAATCACTGAACAACACACATGCATCAAAGACATGTATACTGTTATCAACAAGGACACTCTACACTATCACTGCATGCTGTTGAGCAACACACATCCTGCATGCTGACATGTGTGATAGGACTCGGCTTGTGATACTGTACTCCACCATCATCCACTAAAGAGTATGCTCCGTATTGCTGTTGGTGTGTGTGTGTGTGTGTGTGTGTGTGTGTGTGTGTGTGTGTGTGAACTTGACTGAGTAGTAATGTATTTGTGTGCATGTGTTCATGTGTGCATGTGTTCATGTGTGCATGTGTGCATGTGTGCATGTGTGCATGTGTTCATGTGTGCATGTGTGCATGTGTTCATGTGTGCATGTGTGCATGTGTGCATGTATGCTAACATCCTGTACAGATTGTAAAGTGTGTTTCCTGTCTTCCTCTTACAGGTGCTGAGGTATTGTTGGATGAGTGCAACAGGGAACCTGAAGTCACTGCCACAAATAGTGGGCATGATGACACATGTGTTGTGGCACAGGCAGGTTTGACAGGGTCTGTAGTTGGTCCGTCAATCGACAGTACACAGCTTTCCACCCCATCTATGCGCACATTCATACTGCCGATACATCCCTCAACACCAATGGCCTTAGCGGAGGAAGAGCATACAGTAGGCATTGACCAGGATAGTGTGGTATCCATGGCACATGCAACGCCACACAGGAGCCATACCCAAACACCTGGAATGGTACCACATAGGCATATGTCCAGAGGTTTTCGTGGGAGCAATGCTGGTCATAATGCCCCTGGCAGACGTGCCCCCACAGGTCTCACAACCTCAGGTATGTTCCGGGGTGTAATGCAGGCACAGGCATGTATGGAATGGTACATCAGGCAGGGACTAAGGGCACAGATGGCTCATAACACCGCTATCAATGGCGGTATCCATGACCTTGCCGGTGCCATCCGTAATTACATCGAGGTCATTGATAGACGTTGGGGGGAGACACTAGATATCCTCCGCAATGTAATGTCCATGTACCAGGACAGTGCAGGATGGCTGAGACGTGGACGTGGACGTATGCCAGTGACATCATCAGCTGGCAGTTGGCACAGATGACACACAAGTCCCAGCCACTCCTGTAGTGGCAGTACCAGCCCCAGCAATGTTGGGGCTGGGCTGTCAATAGTCCGTCCTAGACGGCCACGTGCACATGGCTCTGGCGAGTCCCAGCAGGGACATGGGTCCAGTCGACACCCCTCTGCCTCTGACGATAGTACCCAGTCTGGCTTAGTACCCGATACTGTCCGTGGCACCCCTGGCAGGCACAGGTACTGTGTCCGCAGCCGGAGACAGTGATCTGTACAGCCTGGCAGGTACAGTCTTTGGCTGTCCCACAACCTCCCATATTTGGCAGCCACAAGGTGGAACTGTGTGCATGCAGACATGCACACATAAACCAAACACCTAGGGCTAGCACATACACACACATTACATCAACATTGACCCATACTGTACTGTTGTCCCTCACAAACACACACACACACACACACACACACACACACACACACACACACATACATGTTGATTGGATGGGTCATTGTCCGGCTCTGGCAAACCAATAACACACCCTATGCATATGATGAAACTGTGCCACCTCCTGTCATCTGTGACATTGATGCAGGAACAGGCTTACATGGTGCTGATGCACAGGGTGATCTAATAGCAGTGTAGCAATGTTACCATGTTATCAACAGCAAAGTGTAATGATATCCTTGTAGGTATATCTGAGCAGGCATGATGCATTAAAGCTATGATTATCAATGTAGTATTGTTTACACCAGTGTTAATTCCAAGAATGTATTGTCTGTCCATGTGCCACTTAGCTGATGTGTGTGGTACTGGCAGCATGTGTTGGTGAGTGGATGGCACGTGTGTGATGTGTGCAGTACAGATTTGCAGGTGTACATTTGTGAACATGGTGGAGGTGCACTGTCTGCATGTACGTGCATAGTGGACACATGGGAAGGGTGACATGCCCTGTATTACACAGTGTTAACACTTCATATTTCCTATTGGTGGCCAGTATGCATTTTACTACACATACATTACAACTTGGGTACACGTGTGTATGACATGGTTTGACACTATGCTGTGGGTGATACTGTTAATATCAGTCATTGCTTTGCATTCTGGTAGTATACATAACCTCAACAGCCTGATTTTACCCAATCGTTAGATGATGTCTTGACAACTGACACACAGATGTAGGATACACAGTAGCATTTGAATCCTTCTGGTACTATACTATACCAGTAACCAGTGGTATTGACCGCCACCCATTCCTGGGACCACTCCTGTTTGGCATGTAGCCATCCTAGGTACAAGCAAATACACTAGGGATATGTGCGTCCACATCTGGTAATGCATACAGTGGCCTACAATGCATTTTCCGGATGAGACACTTATCCTCCACAAGGGTATCATACAGACAGATACCTGTTGACCAACCCATGCTGTAAAGCTATAAGCCAACTATAGCATAGTCATCCACATTTACTATATATAGTATCCGGACAGTACCGCATTGATAGTAGCCCACAACATGTAGCAGGGGTACCGATGTGTACATACAGCCACATGTTATGTCATCTGTCCTTTGGTAGTCACATTTCCAAAGGTATGCTGATGTCGCTCAGTGTATCACATAAGCAATAAGGGGTCTGTATGCATATCCATGGAGTTGTTGTACACCTATAATGAATGGCCATTATTGACAGACTGTGTTGTGTTTGAACATGTCTGAAATATACCCCAGGCATGAACCCTCACTCACACTATTCTATAGAAACTGTCATGGGTGTGTGTGACACAGATGACCTAGGCCACAGATCACTACAGTGGCTGGCCTTGCCACATACATACATATGTGACCTAAGGTCTGGAAATCAGCAGCACAGACTGTCAATGATAACAGATATATTCATGTAGAAAGCAGACTCCACACATATGAACTAATTGAGGTCACATGTACATATATGTATTTGCCACACAGATACCTGAAGTGTGCAATGCACATACTGTTGTTTTACTGATAGGTCATTCAGTTGTAAAAGCAAAACTCACAACACACTGACCAACAGTGTCACACACACACACACACAGGAATTGCAGGATTCAAACTCCTACCTAATTATGTTATGATACTAGAGAAATATGCATTAACATGATGCGCTATATGTTTTAGTGGGGAAATTTGTTTCCACTGCTGTATTTGTGGGATACTGACATCATCAGACTTGCCAAAGAGGAATCTACCTCTTTTAATGTGTTTTCCTAGTCTCCAAATAGGGCACGCCTCTCACAGGAAATCTCACACACACACACCCCCAGCAATTGCAGGATTCAAACTCCTACCTAACTATGTTATGATACTAGAGAGATATGCATTAACACGACACACTATATGCTTTATTGGGGAAATTTGTTTCCACTGCTGTATTGGTGGGATACTGACATCATCAGACTTGCCAAAGAGGAATCTACCTCTTTTAATGTGTTCTCCTAGTCTCCAAAAAGGGTAGTCCTCTCACAGGAAATCACACACACACATACACCACCACACAAAGCAATTGTAGGATTCAAACCCCTACCTAACTATGTTATGATACTAGAGAGATATGCATTAACACGACACGCTATATGCTTTCCTGGGTGTTTTCTTTTCTCCTGCTATATTTGTAGGATACTGACATCATCAGGGTTGACATGGTAATGTGTGTGCACTTTGTTTTATGCAATCCCAGGAATGAACCATGTGGGTTAGCAGGTGTTAACAGCTTGAACAGGACTCCACAATTCTTAGCTTGTGTGATCTATCTGTGGGCAAATTGCCATTCCTTCATAGGACAATACATATTTATGCACAGATTGTTGATTTTGTGGATACGACATGTGCCTGGGATGTTGATAAAGGGCTATTCAGAGTCTATGTGGGACATGTGTATCTCCTTTCAGTGATGTATGTCCTGGGTGGCTGCCTTGCAAACAGTCTAGCAGGTTTGGGAACCATGATCTGCCCATGAACATACCAAAGATGGTAGGGTTGTGTGTTTGTCTGCTTCCAATAGCTCTATTTATGACTTCAATCATGATGGACTCAATGGCCTTGCAGATCAGACGTCATAGGCTTATAGGACTATAGTTCCCATGGTCTGTTGTGCATCAACACTTGTGGGGTGTGCCATATGTTGCTGTAACACATTCGACAGTTTCAGATCCTGTAGAGAGGGTGAGGCTCAACAGACTGTTCAAGTGCAGGGTCTGTTTGTTCTGTAGTTCACTTGTGACACATATAGGGAAACAATGTAATCCAATTGATGCCATGTTTTCGGCTTTGGAAGGAGCTGTTTATCCATTCTACATGTAATATCTCCTGGTATGATGATAGGGCCTTTTGTCAGTGGGAGGTGAGTATGTATGTATGGGCCTGTGTAACAGGATGTCGGCATTGTCAGTCAGGTACAGTTGGCCCTGACTCAGGACATATATGAGTGTACATTGCTATTTATGACATAGCTGAAGGAAGTGTCATGGTTCTGTCTGGACTCCTTCGCAGATAATCTTTCCAAAACACCGACAAACCTGAGCACTAAACCCCTGTTATACTCTTTTACACACTTAACACCCTACTGATCCTTTTTGATCAGTCAACAGAGTATTTCATCATAATATCCTGGCATGTCCAAAGGTCAGTTTTATGTGTACTCTCCAGTCCAGCTGGTGAATATGGGAATTTTGAGGCAATGTTACAACTGCCTTATGTACATAGACAACCTTCTCCTCCTCCCAACAAACTCAGATATATGTGAGAGATGCAACTATATAGACAAACAGGAGGCTGAGCTCTCTCAACCCATCATCGGCACAGTCTATCAGGTGGTGAAAGTAACCACATACACCACAAATCCAGTCTCACATAGACCTATAGCGATAGCAAACAAAATACATTACCACACAAAAACATACTCGGAGGCTCTCAATAATATCTGCCTAAGCAGCAGAGACCTCCAAAGCAGACACCTAAAAAACTGCTACCCCACAACAATACCCACATATCACATGGTTCACAAAATCAGTGTGCCACACAGTCACTGCCCTTAGGGCTAAACAACACACCTAATACACTTGTAATAGGTGACTCTATTGTCAGACATACTGATGTCCCACTCATCAGGCTGAACAAGAAGAAGGTCACTTTGAGCTGTCTGTCAAGTGCCAGGATCCACCACATAACACATGCACTCAGGTCTCTCCAAAGCAAGTACAAATATGGCTCCATCATTGTCCATGCTGGTGTGAATGACCTCAGACATTCCTCCCTGGACTGCATGACAAGAGGCATAGAGGAGCTCTCTGATCATGTAGCCCAGGCCAGTATGACCCTGACCTTGTGTAACATCTTACCCTCACCAAGAATGATGGCACAGTATACAGACAAACTGATCAATTTTAACAGTTGGCTAACATATTGGTGTCATTCAAAGGGGATCCAGTGTCTGTCAGCCTGGGATGACATGCTCGACACGCCACGTAGCTTCGCTATGGACGGCTTGCACCTGTCATCCCTGGACTTTCGAATACTGGCTAAGGCTCTTGCCACCCCCATAGTGCCTTTTTTAGGCAAGGCTCAAAAGACAAACCCACCTCCATAGACAATACAAGGTAAAAGAAACTAAGGGTAATGCTGCTCAACACCAGATGTCTAAACCTCAAAATGCACGCATTCAAGACTCTCCTCAGTATGGAGAATGTCGATATCTGTGCAGTAACAGACACCTGGTTCAGGCTCCCAAAAGCACCCCAGCACTACTAGGTTATACTTCATACCATGCTTTTCGGCCACAAGACTCGGACCGACCAACAAATATAGGGGGAGTATCTGTATACATCACAGATACACACACCTCCAGGTTAGTAGCACTGCACGAAGCATCAGAGACCATACATGTGCAACTAACAGTGGGCAAAACCGCCTTTCACTTTATAGCCTGCTACAGACCACCCTCCCAAATTCAGGAACCCCACTCAGCTTTCCTGGGAACACTGGAGAATATGATGGTCTCTCCAAACACCATTATATGGGGTGACTTCAACTACCCAAATATTGACTGGGAATACTACTCAAGCCCCAACTCCCTCGCCCAATGGTTGTTAGAATTTCTAAACTCAAATGCTATGGCACAACTGATCACCACACCCACAAGAGGGGAAAACATATTGGACCTGATCATCACCAACATGGGAACTCTATGTTCCACACCAGAGGTATACCCCTCATTGGTAAGGTCAGACCATACATTTATCTCACTGGACATCCATATCCCGTCCCCACCCCCATCCTAGGTACTCTTGGTGAAGAACTTACCAAAACCAAACATCACACTTCTCAAAACCGAGGTGGTATCCTTCAAAGACCCTGGGATAAAGGTAAATATGGCTCAGACCGCTGAATCCTTTACAAACGCATTCTATTGACACCTACTGGAATGCATGGATTGTGCTATCCCAAAAAAAAACAAGACTCACTCCTCCAAAGGCAGGGGACCTGTCTGGTGGACCCTGGCCATAAATAAGCTATACAACAAAAGGAGGAGGCTACTACATGATAGAGCACAATCCCAAAAAGAGAAGGCATCTCTAATCAGTACTAGCAAAAAGCTACGATCACTCATGAATTCATCTAAGGCCCGCTTCGAAAGGAAAATTGCACCAGACATTAAGGACAATCACAAGGCCTTCTTTAGTTATGACAGGAACCTGGGTGCCAACTCCCAGATATGCTGTGATTTACTACAAAATGACAAGACATACACTGAACCCACAGGCATTACCAACATCCTGGCAAACAGGTTCAGTGCAAAAGTCACCCCCCATCCCCCCTAATGAGCAAATGTCCATCCCAACAGAGTGCAGCCTCCCTGACATCACAGATGAACAGGTGAGAGCTGCCCTCTCCAAAGCAGACAACACAGCATCAATGGAACCAGACGGTGTCCCGGCCAGCGTCTTACATGAGCTTCATGATGAACGTAACCCTCACATTAAGTCACTGTTCAATATCAGACTTACTACAGGATATGTACCCAAGGAATGGCGTACGGCAACAGTGGTCCTGCTCCACAAAGGTGGTGCCACAACGGACCCCGGACACTATTGCCCTATAAGCCTAACTAGCCTGGTCTGCAAAGCTATGGAGCGTATCATCATGGAACTCATACACAAAGACATCGGGAACCTACAGACACTGGATCCTACACAATTCGGCTTTGTTGTGGGCAGATCTTGCCTTTTGAACCTGGTTGACTTCTCTAAACAGATACCAGGTCCATAGACGTAGGAAAGGTAGTCCACACAGCCTACCTGGACCTCACAAAACCCTTCAACACAATACCCCACTCGGGCATCATACATAAGCTCACCAGCTTAGATATCGGCACATATGTCACAAGATGGATTGCTAACTGGATCAGGGATAGCACCCACATGGTCAGTATTGCAGGTGCCATGTCTGACTCTACACCAGTTACACGTGGCGTCCCACAAGGCTCAGTCTTGGGACTTCTCTTGTTCAGCATATATTTCTCTGATGTACAGGCTAACATAGGAGGAATATGGCTGACCATGTTCACAGATGACTGCAAACTGGGTGCCATATTCGAATCTCCAGCTGGCACAAGTATCCTCCAAAAGGGTCTCACAGAGATGGATAACTGGTGCCAGAGCCATGGCCTACAGCTATATGCCATTAAATGCATGGTCATCCCCTTTGGGAATAACAAAGTGCCCACACATTACCACATAGGTGGTAATCCATTAAGTACGGTCGAAGTTATTTGGGATTTAGGGACACGAGTAGTTAGTAATCTCACCTTTGACAATCATGTTGCCAAAGTGGTTAGACAGACATTCTATTTAGCCCACCTTATCCCAAAAGGTTTCACATCTAGATCAAGTGAGGTCATTCTGCCCCTATACTCATCAGGCCCATGTCTGGATACAATGGCCCATTTGGGATGTACCTTACCCGACACCTGCAACAACTGTAATGGCCACAAAAGTACCTCACCAAGTGGATCTAGGGACACACACGGATGCCCTGTGCAGTTCGGCTAAAGTAACTCCAGCTTACTCAGTTGCTTACTGCCTACTCGGATGCGATCTGTGCCTGTTGTTTAAAGCCATGTCCAACCCAGAATTAATGGACATGCTCCACCTCAGGATATCTGAATCCCTTAGAGCTACATGCTCCATGGACTTAAACCTCAGCACAGATATTAATAGGACATGCTGGAGGGACACATTCATATCCCAGAGGCTCCCCTCATTCTGGAATGGGATCCCAGTCCCGCATAGGCAGAGCCCCCCACCGACCCCCTACAGGAGACATCTTGACGAGTGGATGGTTGATCATATGATTACCCCTGGGATCTCTTCTGGGTCCCTGCTAGACATAGGCACAATAAGCTAAACGTAAAAGGTCTATCTTGTGTGACCTACTATTCACAGGCACAGTCTACTAATCTAACAGGGCTGAGAAAGCCAAACACACTCTGGCTAGGCTTATAAATGCCCTAGGGCAGATAGCCTAGTATCAACCTATGTTCCTATGATAATGTTCGGGATGCACATTGTTTATTGATGATACTGATTGCAGGTTTTATATCTTCTTTGCTTTCCCACTTTCTATGAACAACCTAAGTATCTGCAGAACATATTTTATTATGACAGGGTTCCAATATATTATATATGTGTCTGTTGTCATATAACTGTGTGCACAAGGTGGATTGGTGAATAGTGAGAGGTTCTTGGGTTAACACATGCAACTGTGGGATATGTGTGGCCCACTGCTGTACTCAGACATGGCCTAAGTGTGTGAGCATGCCCAGCTTGGCCTTTCAGTGTTTTGTTGCCTGACATTTGTCTCATTTATTCAAGTGTTTGAGCATGCCCAGTTTGACTTTTCAGTATGTTGCTGTCTGAAGTCCACTACATTTGTTGATGTGTGTGAACATGACCAATATTAGCATTTATACTATATGTGTGTTGAAAATCAGGTTCTATTCTTACTACAGGGCCCACCTTTGTGTCATAACTCGACAGGGATTATGCTGTGCCTGCAGGGTATCTATGAGATACTTTGCATAGACTTATCAACATTTCTTCATACAGGCTGACCAGTGAAATATTGTCATTGTTTAGTGGTTCAGTACTGTGACTATAGTGCACAGTATCCTAGGTTCAAGGCCTGTCACTGCTTTATATTTTCATACTGAGCAGACCAGACTGCTTAAGGGCCAGTAGAGCAAATATGAGCATGTTGGCTTTTGTTCAGCTATGCACAACTTAGACCAAGCTTGTCCAACATTGCTCAACGTTAACCAACATTGCTCAAGGTTGTCCAATATTGCTCAACATTGACCACAGTTGTGCTATTTAATGTGTGCAGTTTTGTTTACATATACTAAATGGTGGTAAAAGCTGTTTAGCACTGCTTTATATTGCTTAACACATGGCAATCATGCCTCAGGTGGTGCTGCAGGGCTGCTTATGCCGGATGCACATACTACACTCCCTATACATGTTTGAAAACAGGTAGTGTCAGGTTAGGCATCCCTTTTACTATATGTGTGAGTCAGAGAGAGGTATCATTTCCAGGGTTCCTACTGAGCCAGTATATGTGCTATGTGTTGCCTCTTTGCCAAGGCCAAAGCATACTGGGCACACCTCCTTCTGCCTACTGGGGCAGGCTCAGGTTCTTCCTCCTCCGAGTCACGCTCTGCCTGTGATGGTCTTGGCAATGGTGGGGGCTGTTTGGCCCGGGCCTGTGCTGCTCCTGCTGCAGCTGTTTTCACAGGATCATATTATGTAGCATAGCACATACCATGACAATTTGGGTACGTGTAGTTGGTGAGTACTGCAAGGCTCCACCAGATGTGTCCAGGCACCGGAACCATGACTTGAGCAGCCCAAACACACACTCGATTACATTTTGTGTTTGTGCGTGTGCCTCATTATGGCATTCCTGTTCAGGTGTGTGTGCATTTCTGAAGGGTGTCATCAGACATGGCTCCAGTGCATAGCCAGCATCCCCCACTAGGTGACCATGAGGGATGTCCCCATTGGCAAATGTCTGGTGCAGCGGTGTCAGATGCCAGATATGGGAATCATGGTACCTTCCAGGGCAGCCAGCACACACATTCAGTATTATGCCCTGGGCATCACACACAACCTGGCAGTTGATGGAGGGGAAGCCCTTGCGGTTAAAGTAGACCCTACCCTGCTCACCGGCTGGTGCTTTGATGCGTATGTGCGTGCAGTCTATTGCACCCACTACTTCAGGGTATTCCGCTATTTGCTGGAAGAGACGCATATTGCTGGCCAATACCTCACGGGAACTGGGGAAATATACAAGTTCACCGACATGTGCTGACATGGCATCCAGGAACTGGTGCAGTACCCTGGATGCTGATGCCTGTGATATCCCCATCATATCACCAGTTGGTCTCTGGAAGGTACCGGTTGCTAATATTCTTAGGCCAACACATACCTTGGTTTCCACTGGGATGGGTTCCCCTCTGTTGGTTCTGTGTGTGAGGCATGGCCTGCACAGCTCAACAATTTGCTGCGAGAGGTCTCTGTCCACTCTATAGCGCTCCACTATCTCCAGCTCATGTAGGCCCTGATAGGTTACCCTGGGCCTGTACACTCTTCTCCGTCTCCTCACTGTGGGTTGTCCAGCAGCATTCGCATTGTCATCACCCTCAGCATGTTGCATATGTCACCTTATAACAGCAATGGCAGCCCCTAACATTTCTTTGTCTCAGTAAAGCTTTTTCAGTTTTCACTTCTATTAGCTTACTGCAGTGTTGCAGTGTCTCTGAGAGAAGCATAGTGGAATGTTGTTTGCAGAGTTTTAAGTGCTGGGCTAGGCTGGGCTAGTGTACTGCCTGTGTAATTGCCTGATTCTGATTTTTTTCACCTGCTAGCTCTGCTAGTACTCTCTGGTTAACTTCCTAATGTTTGTTCTGCTTCCTTTTCCCTTTCTGTTTCCTCAGGGGGGCAGCGCCGCGCACACAAGCGCAAACATGCACACACCAGCTCACACGCATGCACAGATGCTTACATGGAATACACCTTGCTTATTCTTGCTAAAATGCATGCACACAGCTGCATACACTCTTACAAACATTTCAACAACCTTAGACATGCTTACTCCGGCTTAAACATGTGCACACAGGCGTACACGTGTGCACACAGTCGTACTCGGATATACGGGTGCGCACCCTCATGCAAACACGTTGCAAGCACTTCAACAAGAAACTTTAGTGTTATCCACGGCATACACCTTCGATTTCTTGCTTTTAGCTAGGCTACCTGTTGACACACCTCTTCCAGTGATGAGTAACTGACAGCAAACACATGCCACTCTACTCCAATGAGCTTCACTTCTTTCATACATATCCTCCTCGTGATGTCACCTATTTTCTACTCTGATACTCCCCTTATCCTACTCCTACACTCCACTGACTGTGCTCATTTGCTATGTAAACTTGGGATTCACTATCCTTACCCTCATTTGCATAGAATTGCCTACTAATGCTTGGTTACATCTCTTAGACTGAGCTTCCCCCCCTTAGCAACCTCTACTCGGTAGCCATGTTGTCTGCAGCCTGCCATTCCCTTGCATTGTACATTTGGAATTCCAATAAAATCCATACTTGTGGATTTTAATTATTGGTTTTCTGGTTTTTACAGCACAGCATGTTTGCGCAGCACTGCTCTACACTTAAACTTCAGAGATCGGGATAAAAAAATTATTTTATTTTTATTTTGCATCGGTGAACATTGCCAGTGGACATATTTTTAGCCATTGGCATACTTCCTCAAGTGGAAGCATCCTTTTTTGGGGCTGTTATGGCTCAGTTTTGCTATTTCCAGAATGGTACTCAGTTGTCAACGGAGTACATTTCTGCAAATAACACTACTCGTACTCGGACAGGTTCGGGTTTCCTGGATCACAAATTTACCTTATTTGCATAGCTTTCACCTGCAACTGAGGTAATTTGCATATCCTAGCTCTATCTGTGTAAGAGTCGTTTTAGGTGCTCTCTTGCACGCCCCTACCAGCTGTTCCTGGATCGCTTGGCGGACATGTTGGCTGCATGGAGTCTTACTCTACTCTTAGACTCAGTGCAAGCCTTCATGAATCCAGCCCTAGGTCTTATTTATACCTGTGCTAATTGTCTGTCATAAATCTTTCATGGTAAAAAGATTAGTTGCATTGGGAAATTCCTTGTCTCCAGTACTTTGAATATGTATCCCCATTCACCTCTATCAAAAGCTTTTTTGTTTCTGTTGCTAGACATAATAAAGCAATGGAGAGTCTCTCCTTATTTATATTTTGCACAATTAGGAAGGGCAAGTGTCAAATTATCCAAGGTTCCTTTACCTTCTATTTGCACATTGTTTAATCCAAAGATACCAGTTTTGGTAGTACACTGTCAACTCTTGCTTCTAATGTACAACTATGCAACATAAGGGAAGACTGTTGGCTGAAATAACTGTGCCAAAAATAAAAACAATAATAAAACAGATGGCGGTAAATACCAAGCAGCACAGTTTAATAACAGTTATTAAGCACTTTTGTCCCAGTATATAAAGGACTTCCTCAGAATGATTAAAACAAACCAAATCAGTGTTTAAATAGGAAATGGAGCCATCAAATAACAAGCATATCTGTCACCATAAAGAAACAGGTACCTCAAAATACTGCAATTTAAAATACTTCACAGTAGTTTAAAACACGTCATACAAAAATCAACTCTTGCTTCTAATGTAGACATAAATAATTTGTAATCATGATGTAGAACAAATATCAGGAAGTATGAATTCACTGATTGAGGATCTTAACGTTTTTATATATTGGGGAAATCATCACCTTCTTCCACATGTTTGTTACTCCTTCATTTCAGGTCACCCCATCTCTTTACCATCTGATCTCCCAGCAAATTCCAGTAATCTCTCGGGAGCTTGTGTAGCCCGGGTATTTTCCTGATGATTGTTTTTTTTTTATGGTTAAGGCATCTAGAATTTCATGGTCTGGTATTCCTTTTAATAACTCCTTTGATTCTTCCCTGGTTAGATTTTGTATATTTAACTGGCTAAAATGCTGTACATGTGTTTCTAAATTAGCTTCCTTTTGGCAATTTTGGTAGAGATCTTTACAACATTCCACTAAAATATTCTGTGTTTCAGTTCTTTGCATCTCTGCTTCATTGATTGTATATCAAATAACCTATAAATAGCCTTGTCATATTCTTTTTGTCTCAAATGAAAAGCAAAAGCTTTTAGGGGGTTTTGGAGTACTCATAAAAGAACATACCCGCATATCTCTTCTTATCATGAGTCTTCTGTATTCTGCTTCTTCTTGTTTTAGTTTTTAGGAAATAGCAAAGTCCTGAAGATGGCCCACTGATTTTTTTCCCTGCCTTTGCATCAGTTTTGGTGGGATGTCCTGTTCTTTACAACATGACTATAGTCCCATATTTTCTCCACTTTTTGATGACTGTCTTCACTGTGTTTTTAATGACAGATGTGTACCCAGGAAGACTGAATGTTGTAATTGAATCAAAAGGTGCTTCAACAAAGTATTACTTTAAGGGTGTACACACACAACAAAGTATTAGTTTAAGGGTGTGCACACTTATGCAACCAGCAAATTGTATATTTTTTATTTTTTATATTTTTTTCCCTAACAGATTTGTTTGTGTTTCAATTGAATTGTACATGTTATAGGTCACATTAAAAGGGGGAAAACATTTGAAATGATTTATTGTCGTCTCATTTTTTTTATATCACAAAAACCTGGCATTTTAACAGGGATGTGTAAACTTTTTATATCCACTGTGTATGTATGTATATATCTATATATATATCTATATCTATATCTATATATATATCTATATATATATATATATATATATATATATATATATATATATATATATATGTGTGTGTGTGTGTGTGTGTGTGTGTGTGTGTGTATATATATATATATATATATATATATGTGTGTGTATATACTGTATATATATACATATATATATGTGTATATACTGTGTATATATATATATATATATATATATATATCTATATATATCTATATATATATATATATATGTGTGTGTGTGTGTGTTTATATACTGTATATACTGTATATAAATAAAAATATATATATATATATATATATATATATATATATATATATATATATATATATATATATGTCTGTGTGTGTGTGTGTGTGTGTGTGTGTGTGTGTGTGTGTGTGTGTGTGTGTGTTGGGGGGAGCAGTGATGGATTTTCCCTCCTGCAAAAAGAAATTTAAGGAGAATATTAACAGAGTGTCATTAACAGAGACAATTGTCATTAACAGAGACATTGGGAACCTTCAAACACAGGACCCTACCCAGTTCGGCTTTGTTAAGGACAGAACATGCCTCCTAAATCTGGTGGACTTCTTTGAGACAGTTACCAAGGCTATAGATGAGGGAAAGGTGGTACACACAGCCTACCTAGACCTCACAAAGGCCTTCAACACCATTCCCCATTCTGATATTACAGACAAGCTCACCAGCCTGAACATAAACCCCTATGTCACAAGATGGGTTGCCAATTGGCTCACAGACAGAACCCACATGGTGAGAGTTGCAGGAGCTAGGTCTCACTCTAAACTGGTTACAAGTGGCTTTCCCCAAGGCTCAGTCCTAGGACCCCTCCTGTTCAGCATATACTTCTCAGAGGTGCAGACAAACACAGGAGGAGTATGGCTGACCAAGTTCGCAGACGACTGCAAACTAAGGGCTATAACTGACTCATCGGCTGACACAAACATCCTCCAAAAGGGTCTCACTGAGATGGATACCTTATTTCATAAGCATGGCCTCAAGCTCAATGCCAAAAATTGCCCTAAATACAGAAAATGTAATAAGGGATCTGAGGACCCAAGTAGATAATCACATTGACAAAGTGGTTAGAAAATCCTTCTTTGTGGCCCACCTAATCACAAAAGGGTTTGCATCCAGATCAAAAGAGGTCATTGTGCCCCTCTACTCATCACTCATCAGACCCATCATAGAGTACAATGCCCCATTTGGGATGTACCTTACAAAACACCTGCAACAGCTGGAAAGACCACAGAAGTACCTCACCAAGAGGATCACTGGCCTCAAACAGATGCCCTATGCAGCTCGACTGAAGAAACTCCAGCTGTACTCGGTTGCATACCGTCTGCTCAGAGGTGATCTCTGCCTGACATACAAGGCCATGTCCAACCCAGAATTGATGGACATGCTCCACCTAAAGAAAACCTTATCCCCTCGAGCCACATGCTCTAGGGATCTAAACCACACCACAACAATAAATAGGACATGCTGGAGGGATAGATTCCTGTTCCAGAGACTTCCCATGCTTTGGAACAAGATTCCAATCTACATTAGGCAGAGCTCCTCGCTAGCACTCTTCAAGAGAAACCTTGACGAGTGGATGTGAAACAGAAAGTTTACCTTGGGGATCACTTCAGTGGCTCTGCTGGACAGAGGCACAGGGAACCAATCTAAGGGGGTGGCAAAAGCCAACACATTCTGGCTAGGCTTATAAATGCCTTTGGGCAGAGAGCCTAGTACCTACCTATGAACCTATGAGAAGAATGATTTCGAGATTTTCTCTTCTCCTGTGTTTTTTGTCTTTTTTCTGTCTTGTTGGAACTTGGTATTTTAAGTACAGACATTTCAATAGGGAGCTGTTAATTGGATCTCAGATAAGTCTGCTATTCCTACACCCTGCCTTTACAAAACTCCTACAATTCTTGATCTGACTGTCTGTCAGTCTCTCTCACACTCTTTCTTTGTCAATATAGGCTTTGTCACAGAATCAAAGAATATACAACCAGGCAATATGTCCATTTACACTTTCCCAGTACAATCCTTAGAACTTACTCTTTTTTCAAAGAGCAATAGGGCATGCATACTGAGGGTGAATTTATGAATACTCATTCAATTGTCTAATGTTTTCTTAAAGGAAGATAGTGTGTCACATTGCTTGATCTGCACATTTGAAGAGGAAGTGTGTTCTGGAGAAGGGCTAAGTTGATGTGTAACAAAGCAAGTTTAGATTACTGGTTATAGTATTTGCTAGACAGTTTTATCTATGGAGAAATAAGAGGTGTTGGACTGGTGGATCCCCTAATGGCTCAGAAAGTAAGGTATAGATCACCCCTAAGGAATCTATAGGACACTGAACACAGGGTCAAAGCCTCCAGCCTCTATTGATAGCTCTGGTCCTTAATGCCCATGATATATTTTCTCAGTAACCATTGTGATCTATTCAACTGCTTGATATATTTAGCAAGATACATTCCAAATGGGGCTTCATATTCGATGATGAGTCTGATCAGTGAAGAATATAGAAGATAAGGACATCATTGGATGTAGGGGAAATCCCCTTTGTGATCAGCTGTACCAGACAGAAGGATTTCCTGACCACTGTTGCAATATGATAATTAGAGGAGAGGGAGTTGTCTACTAATGTTTCAAGGTCTCTCACAACATATTGTTTTGGAGTGGGGTGTTTTCTATACTATACTATACTATATGCTGGATGGAGGGCCTGTTTACCAAATGCAAAAATATTGCATTTTTTTATCATTTAGTTTTAGCCCATTTTCAGCACACCAAGTATTAACATGCATAAATTAACTCTGTAAGATTTTACATATAAGATGGAGATTTAAGAATGACACACAGTTTACAGTCGTCAGCAAACTTAATTAATCAGAGTTCCTGTTTTGGTTTGGAAATCAGAGATGAAGTGCTGAATAGAAGAAATCCAAACAGAGAATCCTGTGATACCATACTGGTACTGTTTGACGACATGTGTGCCACCCTCACAGTGTGGGTTTTGTCCCACAGTCAGTTAGCTATCAAGCTAACTACATAGTGATCAATTTGGATTACATTTAACATGTTGATAATGTCGGTATGTGGCATATTATTAAATGCCTTAGTATTGCCCTCTCAAAGAAGTCTCCCCTTAATAAAGAAAAATTGCTGTTAAGATCAACCCATTTAACTTCTTAGTAAGTAACACCATTTCCCTATTCAAAGTAATATAGTACTTGATGTTGCATTAATTTGACCTATTGAGCTTAACTTCCCTGTCTAAACCTAGTTTTTTTCTTTTCATTTTTCTTCTTAAATTCATCTCTTTCTATAGATCTATAGAGCCCCCCCCCCCCATTTTTGCTCTGCCCTTGCTTATGTTATTATTATACTGCATCTGTTTGCCTCAACCAGTTGTATTCACTTTCTGTTTTTAAGTTCAAGCAATCCTCTTTAACAAAATAATAAATTGCATACAATAACTTAAAACATATTTCCAAAGTATGGATGTTAATTTCTCAAGGTAGGCTTCGTACATGCAACCTTTAGCTACCCAATAGTCTGCTTTGTTGACAGAGGTTATAGAGGTTAGACATTTGCCCCCTACCTGCCTATTCTGGGTCTGTATTAAAATCTCGAAGATGCGTTACATCAAACGCCTCTTCAGCGACACATAAAGACCGAATGCACTAAACCGCAAATGGTCAAAACAGCGATTTGTATCCCTGGGAAAGAAATCACTAGGGCCAAACACACACACACACACACACACACACACACACACACACACACACACACACACACACACACACACACACACACTATTTAAAACATAACTAAGTGGGGGGCTTCACCCCCACCCTCCATCATCCCTAACTAAATATACCAACTCTGAGATCGCACTACAGTGGAGTAAAGGGCAATGCTACGGCTCAGGCCAAGCGATTTTTTTTTCCCTGAGAAAAAAATCACTGGCCTGAGCCTTTGCTATTTTCAGACTTCAGTCTTTGTCACTGCAGTGGTGTTCGATGTAACACCTCTTCATGATTTTAATATAGACCCGCCCATTCCTATGGTATCTTTTATACTGAAACTCTTTATTCAGACATCCATTTCAGACACACGTTCCTTATAGACCACTGATGTTTCTCCTTACTAATCTGTTTTTTACTTTATATCATTTTGCTGCTAAAGTAATCATGCAGCAAAAGACACTCCTGCCCAATCACAAAAACACATCACGCACACACACAATCAATCCCAATTCTGTAGAAATGCTATCCTAAATATCTTTTTCACATTTTACAAGAAGAGTGAAAAAAGGCAGTAAATAAATTGGAGTCAATAGATAAAAGTCAACTTTGCTATGCCACAGCTGCTAATCAAAATGGAAGTCATGGCTTTAACTGTGTTTTCAAAGCTATATATTGCAACCTTTAATAAGTTCCAGTCAGTGCACACTACCCAAGTGCCCTGCCACAATAATCATTAGTACAGTCTCTTTATAATTGTAGGGCTGTTCCATATTGCTCATTTAATGTTTGATACCTTTTAAATAGGGGAATAACCCTGCCCTGCCTACTACTTAATCTGACTGACTCTGGGTTTGAGCTAAATCACATTCTTGCACAGCACCCTGTGTCTGAGGGGAGGTATTCAATGGTGATGCTCCTTTCTCTTCTAGCCACCCTTGTGCTTTCTTTGGATCTTCTGTGGTTTTAGTCCCTAACAAAAAAATAACTTGCAGTTCACTGGGCACAGTAACTTTACTCTGATGCCTTTGTGCTTAGACATCCTAAATTACCAGGAGAAAAGCCAATCACTTCTTCCTCATGTCACAGCAATAATTTTGGCCTATAAATACTTAAGAAGACCCACACATCCACCTTACCCCTAATTTAAATAGGGGGAGAGAGAGAGAGAGAGAGAATATTCTTTCCATAAGCATGCAATTCTGAAAACATTCAAATATTTGTCTAGGGTTATGGTGGTTTCCCACATGCCATGTTGCCTTGTAACCATCTTGATCTGGATTTCAGTTACTGGTATTGTGTTTCACTCACTAAGCAGCTTAATGACATGTCACGAAAGGGGATACTGCCAGCACACAGCTATCTGGAATTTTGTAAATAATTATATGTCATTTGTGAATATCAACACGCTTTATGTAAGATGCTTGTATTACAACTGTATTAGAACTGTATGGATGCGTACATCAAACTGGTTTGTACAGATATGTGTGTTAAAAATGTATTTTATAAACTGTCTGTGCTTAAAATGCAACCACAGTGTCCCCTGCTGGAAGAGAACAGAAATGTACATCTGCTATTGTAACAGTTTAAATGTATATATTTTAATAGTGGAAAATGGAATACAGAATGTTAACTTCAGAAAAATAGCTAAAATTAAATTACTTTATGGCTATGCAATAAAAGAGGGTAACTTTCAGTTTTCAATGCAGCTAGACACAGAGTCTCTGCTGAAAACCCTGTACTGCATTCAAAGTGAACTAATTATTAGTTTTGAAATGTGAAGGAATGCAATTGTTTTATGACTTCTAGCATCTGCCAAAGATCTGAGGTCTATGTATTATTACAAGTACATGCTAAACACTGACAGATTCCAGCAGTGGGGGGTTCGCATGGGATCGATTTAAATGACAGGAAATTATGTCATTCTGCAAGCTATCCCAGCAGTAATATTTGAGATATTAATTTGAGAAGTCTCTTAGAAAGACAGTACATTCTGTATTCTGTCTTGGACCTGACAACAACAGGAACCATTCACCACACATCTGCCTTGCTCTGTAAGTAAGTTTCTAGGGAACCATGTAGCTCTCTTAGATATAGTCAGGAACATAGCAAAGCTTAGTTTAGATATTTTTCTTTATTTATTTGAGACCATCCTGCAATGTTGTTTTAAATATTTCCTGTGATTTTGAACTCTGATGTCACTGTGGAGATATACTGTGCATTTCTTGGTCTTTTTATTATTTATTATTAAATACATTTAAATCTTTCATTGTGACTGATCTGTCCAGAGATATTTAAATTTTGAGAGTACTTGCATAGTTATTTGGTGACACTGAGTGGACCACTCCTTATTGCCTTACTCTTGGTCAAATTCCTTTTGTATTAATATTAATATTACACAGTAAAAGCCGCGGTGATGCAGTGGTAGCATTGTTGCCTCACAGCAAGAGGATCTCCTGTTCGATTCTCGGCTGGAGTGCCTTCAGTGTGGAGTCTGCATGTTCTGACTGCAGTCAAGTGGCCTCTGAAAGACATGTGTGAATGGGCGCACCTTCGTTGAAGGTTGGGCATCGGGCTGGCAACTCTGCACCATAAAAATCGACTGCCAATCATTAGCGGACCGGAGTTCCACTGTGGCGACCCCTAACCAGGAAAAGACAAACAATTAATATCACACAGTAAGATTAGAAACCCTTTGTTAAGGGCCTTAAAGTAGCTGATAAGGAGTTGGCTGGTGGCAGTGATAACTACCTTACAGTCTGGGAAAAAGGGGGTAGAGCTAGTAAACCTGTGCAAGCCTTTCCCAGGTGTGAGTGTGTGTGTAAAACAAAACTCAAAGAGTGTGAGTGTGTCAGCTACTTGGGCAGGGACACAAAGTACTGATTGGCCACTCAGCTGAGATCTCAACTCTATAGCTGTGCCAATGGGGAGTCTTAATGGGGATATGGAGAAAGAGGGAGAAACCAGACTGTAGTCTCTGTGTACTCTTAAGAGAAACTGTAGTGGATGCAGAGAGCTGCATCTGGAAATACTGTATGTGTACTTGTAGTCCTCCCAATATACATCACCCACTGTTGCCAGTGGTGAAGATTGAGACTTCTTGATTACTGGTCCAGTGGTGGGTCATCACATGACAGATTGCTCATAATCTCTTCCTTCCATCCCTCTGTGATTCTACTTAACATAATTGTTTTCAATTTCAGTCTGGCTTTCTTGTCTGTTCCCTCAACCTTAGCTGGTTGGTCTTGTTGATGGTACCCTGAATTTCATCTGCATAGTTAATAAGGATCTTTTTATTCCCCTGAGTTCTTAACTGAGTTTGTAACATAATTATTTCCAGAGTAGATTTCATTTTTAGCACCCCTGGCACATCAGTTAATGTGAATTTAGTCCACTCTCAGTTGGTGGTTTAGGTATTCCAAAAACTGGATGAAGTATTTTATGTTGTTTCTTTGTTTAATTTCTCCCCATCTTTTAGAAATGATAGAGAAATTGAGATAATTGCTGCAATTCAAATACATTCTTTCTTTCATTTTTTACAGAGATGCCTAAAACAGCATTACAGTGTTATTCTTTATATTTGATGAAAGACCGATTGCCACTATGGTGTCATGCAGGAAGACCTTAGGTTCATAGATTAGTACTAGGCTAATAGCCCTTCTGGGCTATTTTAAGCCTAGTCAATTACCCCATGTGAGAATCAAACCCTGTACCTTGTAACTGTAAAGTAAACACCTTAATCATTATGCCAAGCTCCCACCCCTTCTTTGTACTTAACATTTATATCAGATCTTATGTGTTACTCATAAACAATGTTTGTAGTAGTAGTGCAGTGGCTGCATGCAATTAATAGTGTATACAAAGTGAGAAAGCCATTCATATTTGCAGGTGCAGGGAAAGTGCATCATAGGTATGTTGTGAGCAAAATGAGTATGGAAATTGTATGGAAATTAGTTAACTGCCACGTCAGTCTGAAATAATGTAATTTATGAAATATGGGATGAGCACACAATAATGTATATGGAAGCACACAAGGGCATATATTTATGATCCAAGAAATATTGATATTATCATAACTGCAATTGTGAAAATGGATTTAGTATTCACAATAAGCCATGCTTAAAGTGTCAGTCATATAATATCTTCATGCCAATAAGGTACTTAGATCCATGTGATCATACAAGATAGAAGCTGTTAAACTGGTTTTATACAAATGGCCAGGCACTGAGTGAGATATGGCACCTGTGTCAGTTAAAGGACCTGGTAGGTGAAAGAGATAGGCCAGTACCTCGTAACCATTCTGGCTATAGAGACATCTTTAAGAGGGGGCACAGCAGGCATATCTCAGACATCTGCCAGCTACTTTCTACAGCAGTTACTCAACTGCCTGTTTGGACATAAGAACAGGTATATTAATACAGATGAAACAAAGAGACTACAGAAACTGAATATGACCTAATGTGTTATAAGGCTGATAAAAGAGATGAGCACACTGATAAAGAAAATTAACTCACACAGGCCTAAAACGCCTTTTTGTTTACTTCCAGTTCACAAACATACGTGGTGTGGAATGTGATACCTCTAGCAGCCTATGTTGTCCAGAACTTTTTTGGGTCAGGTTTCTCTAAGTGACTAACCAGCTAATAATAGGTGGTATTAGACAGGACAAGGGGTTATTAACAAAATAATACCAAGATTGTTAGTCTAGGATATCCTTCAGTGGAGAAATGAATCTTTGTCACTTATTATTCATATTTTCAAATTTATGTTCATGTTTTCATAACTGAGAGACCTACATGTTATTGAGGTATGTGCTGTGAAACACTAGTGTCCCACGATACTGGAAATATTGCTAGTTGTTTGGCAGTAATTATGAAAATAAGTGACATTTTGATATGTACTTAATAGTTCAAAAAAAGTGACTTACATGCATGACATTATTTGAAACCTTAGATGTTGTTGAAGAAAACTGTCTTTCATATTTGCACTGTAATTTGCACATCTTCAAAGATATCCAACATTATTTGCTTTGCTAATTATATAATTAAGCATATGTTTCATATTTCTGTAAATATTTCAATAAATATGCACTTATACAGAGGATTTTCTTGTTGTCATGTTAAAGCTCATGTAGCCCCTTGTAGGTTACCCTGGGTCTGTACACTCTTCTCCATCTCCTCACTGTGGGTTGATCATCAGCATTCACATCCTCACCACTCTCAGCCTCTTGCAGATGTTGTTCTATGTTGCCTGCTACAGCCCTTCTCATTTTGTGAGTTTGTTTGTTAAAATTTCCCTGCTTGTATACACTGGTGATGTAGAGTGTGAGAAAAAACAGAGGGGAAGGTGTTTGCTTAGTTTGCTTAGTTTATAGTAGTGTTCTGGGCTGGGCTGGTCTGCTACCTATATAATTGGCTGACTTTGATACATTTCAGCTGCCAGCTAAGCTAGTTCTCCTTTATTACCTTCCTACTGCTGTTTTCCCTTCCCATTGCCTTCCTATTTAAGCCTGTGTGTGCGCTGTGCAAACAGAGTGTTCAAATGTGCACACTGCTGCTATTTCTTGGTTTAACTTCTTTTTTCTTCCTGTAATACCCAGTGCACAGGGCGCACACCTACTTAGGCTTTGTAAAGAGTGCTAAGCAGGTTTATACACACCCCCTAGCTTAGCTGTGCTAAGCTAGGAGCAAACCTGAGCCACAGGGCTCCAGTCCACTTACAGTATACTTGACAGACACACCCATGATGCCACTTAACTCGCAGGCTTGCACCAAGCTATTCCTAGTCTTACACTGTTGGGACCTGACTCACATGCTGGGGAAAACTGTGATTCACTATCCTTCCCCTCATTTGCACAGGATTGCCTGCTAATGCATAGTTACATGTCTCATACTGAGTCTCCCCCCTTACCCCCTTAGCAACTACTACTCACCTATGTGGTGTGGAATGTTGTCTTCTGCCTGCCATTGACTTGCATGGCAGCATACTGATTTTAGTTGGAATGCTTAATTTAGGTTAATTTTTTTTATATTCCCCTTGATCCAGTTTGTCTGCCGCTGCCCTATGCTTAAACAGCCGAGATCGGCTAAAAAAAAATAAAAGTTGATTTCTGTATTTTTTTTTTGTTTGCAATGCCAATGGTCTTATACTTGGCCATTGACATGCTTACTACATGATATGCAGCCTTTATTTGGGGCTGTCACAGCTCCCTTTTGGATTTTGCAGAAATGTACTCGGTTACTAACCGAGTACATTTCTGCAGATATATATAGACTATACAGTCTTGCATGGACTGTTGCAAGCTTCTTGGATTGCCAAATCACCTCATTTGCATAGATTTCTCCTGCAAATGGGGTGATTTGCATACCAGGGCTTAGTCCATGCAGGATTAGTGCAGGAGCACTCGTGCATGCCCCTGCAGGCTGTTCCTGGATCGCACGACAGACATATTGCCTGCTTGAGCTCCTGCACTGATCTTGCACTCCGTGCAAGTTTTTGAGAATCCAGGGGAATGTTTTCAGGTGGCACTCTGCTTGTTCCTTTCCTTTCCTTTGTTACTCTGCATTTTTCTTAGAGTACTGTGTCCATTAATGGTTTAGATGCACAGCAGTATATTTTGTTACTTAAGATACATCATATGAACCTCTGTTAACTTATTAACACCTATGTGGTGTGGAATGTGACACCTCTAGCAGCCTACACACATCTTGCATTCAAGAGCATTTTGTGAAATATAAACTTAAAAGGCATAAGATAAACACATGTAAATATTTTGTGAAAAATAAAAGTTATTAAAAATGTTCAAATAGCAATGTTACCATCAAGAAGTTTTCTTTACAGTGATAATATTTGGCACATTCATAGTCTTTTCCATAAATACTATATTATACAACGATCCCTCCATTAACATTCCAAAACATGCACGCTGATTGGTCAGCATGCACGTTGTAAATCAGACTTATAATAATGGAAAAAGGACCGGTCGCCCATTAGTATAAGTCTTTTTTTGAACCTGGTTGACTTCTTTGAAACAGTCACCAAAGCCGTAGATGAAGGGAAGGTAGTCCACACAGCCTATCTGCACCTTGCAAAGGGATTTGACACAATACCCCACTCAGGCATCATAGATAAGCTATCCAGCTTAAATATAACCCCCTATGTCACAAGATGGGTCACAAACTGGCTCAAAGACAGAACCCAGAGAGTGAGAGTTGCTGGAGCCATGTCAGACTCGAAACCGGTCACAAGTGGCATCCCACAGGGTTCTGCCCTGGGACCACTCTTGTTCGGTATATACTTTTCCGAGGTACAGGCAAACGTGGGAGGACGATGGCTCACCAAGTTCGCAGACGACTGCAAACTGGGCGCCATAATCGACTCTCCAGCTGACACAAGCATCCTTCAAAAAGGTCTCACAGAGACAGATAACTGGTGCCAGCACCATGGTTTAAAGCTAAATGCCAAAAAATGTATAGTCATACCCTTTGGCAAAAACAATGTGCCCACAAATAACCACATAGGCGGAAACCCATTAAGTACAGAGAAAGTTATTAGGGACCTGGGGACCCAAGTTGATAGCAATCTCTCCTTTGAAAACCACATTGCCAAAATGGTTAGAAAGACCTTCTACATAGCCCACCTCATCATGAAGGGTTTCACATCTAGATCAAGAGAGGTAATCGTGCCCCTTTATTCATCCCTCATCAGGCCCATCATAGAATACAATGCTCCTTTTGGGATGTACCTTACCCGACACCTGCAGCAATTAGAAAGACCCCAAAAGTATCTCACCAAGAGGATCAAGGGTCTCAAACAAATGCCATATGCTGCTCGGTTAAAAAAACTCCAGCTCTACTCAGTTGCATACCGCCTACTTCGAGGCGATCTATGCCTGACATACAAAGCTATGTCAAATCCAGAATTAATGGACATGCTCCACCTCAGTAAATCTAAATCCCTTAGAGCCACACGCTCGAGAGACTTGAACCTCAGCACAGAAATAAATAGAACTTGCTGGAGGGACAGATTCATAACCCAAAGGCTCCCTTCGCTCTGGAATAGAATTCCAGTTCATGTGAGGCAGAGCACCTCACTGAATCTCTTCAAGAAGAATCTCGATAGATGGATGGGGGATCGTAGGTTTGTCCCAGGGATTACTCTCGTGTCACTATTAGACAGAGGCACAGTAAACTAATCCTTAAAAAGGGCACAGTATACGCAAATCAAGGGGTGGCGTAAGCCATACAGAATCGGGCTAGGCTTATAATTGCCCCATGGCAGATAGCCTAGTATGAACCTATGAACCTATGAACCAAATTGACCGATGGGAACCCATCCCAGTGGATACCATGGTATGTGTAGGCCTAGAAATACTAGCCACAGATACCTCCCAAAGCTCAACTGGGGATATCATGGGGAATCCCACAGGCATCAGCATCCAGTGTATTCCACCAGTTCCTGGATGCCATGTCAGCACATGCCAGTGAGCACGTATATTTCCTCAACACCCATGAGATGTTGGCCAGCAATATGTGTCTCTTCCACCAACTAGCAGAATACCCTGAGGTAGTGGGTGCTATAGACTGCATGCACATATGCATCAAAGCACCACCCGGTGATCAGGGTAGGGCATTCATCAACAGCAGGGGCATCCCGTCCATCAACTGCCAGGTTGTATGTGATGCCCAGGGCATTATAATGAATGTGTGTGTTGGCTGCCCTGGAAGCTATGACAATTCCCACATATGGCATCTGATGCAGCTGTACCAGAGATTTGCCATTGTGGACATCCCCTATGGTCACCTAGTGGGGGATGTTGGTTACACACTGGAGCCATAGCTGATGACACCCATCAGAAATGCACACGGACCTGAACAGGAACACCATAATGAGGCACACGCACAGACCAGACTTATAATATAGCATGTGTCTGGGGTGCTCAGGTCATGGTTTCTGTGTCTGGACACATCTGGCGGAGCCTTGCAGTACTCACCAGCTACATGTACCCAAATTGTTATGGTATGTGCTATGCTACACAATATGATACTGTTGAAACAGCTGCAGCAGGAACAGCATGGGGCAGGGCCACACAGCCCCCTCACCAATGGCAAGGCCTGCACAGGCACAGAGTGACTCGGAGGAGGAACAACCTGAGCCTGCCCAAGTAGGCAGATGGAGGCATGCCCAGTATGCTGAGGCTGCAGCAAAGATACAATGCATAGCACATACACTGACACAGAAGGGACCCAGGGAATGACACATCTCTCTGACTCACACATACAGTAAAAGGGATGCCAAACATGACACTACCTGTGCTCAACCATGTATAGGGAGTGTACTATGTGTATCCGACATAGGCAACCCTCCAGCAGCATCCGCAAGTCTGGGACACCCTCAAGGTAAGTCAATCAACCTACCAATTGCCAAATGGAGTAGAATGTGTCGTTACCTGTATCTATGGTATGGATGTGAGCATGCAAGGGAATTGGGTGGCTGAATGTTATGGCAGCAGACAGTAGACAGTAGATAGTGGCACCATGACATCTGTAACACATACTGGAGTCACCATAGTAGCCAGTACTACACAGGCTGACAAAACCCACTGCAGGAAATGTGCTGAGTGACATGTGTGTCCATATGACCCATACATGCCAGTCAGGGCGGTTCATAACAACAACAACAGTCTCAGCCAGCAGGACAGGTGTAGACAAACCCAAACAGAGCCTGTGCTATAGCCCCTGAATGATGGCTATGGTTAACCCCCCCCCCAGGCTTACACAGACAGACCACAGCAGGGCAGGCAGTGGGATGTTAGTTCGGAAGGGTAGGACATCAGACAATAATATGTAGGGCAACCAAAGCTACGATCTGTAGTACACTGGTATGCCTCTAGTCAGCTTGATAGGTAAGAATACAGAATGAAAGTGTACCTGACATACCACTACAGTCATAGCAAATGTGCACAAGTATCAGGTGTGCCCCCCACATCCTACATAGTAATGTAATAACAGTCAGGTATGCCCCCAATCCTGTGTAGAACTGTAGAAATAGACAGGTATGCCCCCCCCCATTTAGTAATGTAATAACAGTCAGGTGTGCCCTCCATCCTGTGTAGAAATGTAGAAATAATCAGGTGAGCCCCCCACCCTACATAGGAATGTAAAAACAGTCAGGTGTGCCCCTCCAACCCTGTGTAGAAATGTCAAAATAGACAGATGTGCCCCCCATGTAGTAATGTAATAAGAGTCAGGTGGGCCCTCCCCATCCTGTGTAGAAATAGTCTGACCCCCCCCCCACCCTATGCAGAAATGTAGGAACAGTCAATGCCAAATGCTTGATGGATATCCTGCAGAAACAGCATGCCACCTGTCACTGTACAAAACCAAGGTCAGCACTGCAGTACAAACTACCTGGACTTGATCCACACATTAAATACAGAAGGACACACTGGGCATGCTCACACACAAACTCATGAAGGCCATGTCTGCAAACACTAGTGGACCAGACATATCTGGCAGTTACAGTTGTTAGTGCAGACACTCGTCAGTATGCACCACACATGTCTTGCACACACAGTGGATAGGACTACAGATATATGTGTAAGGACAACACACTATAATAAGTCAAAGGTTGATGTACACAGATGTGTGGAAGAGGGTGACTGTGACAAGGAGCCATCCAGACCTGCCCCACCCAACACACAGCCAAAGGGCCCCAACCACATGAGGTTCAGATGTCACTCGCTGCAGATACTAGCCACCAGTATCTGTCAGCATTACAGACTATTGGTGCATGTGCCAGCTGTGAAACATGACTGTAAAAGAAAGCAGTCGTCTAGCAGCTGTATACACGTACCTGTGAAATATGACCGTGTGTGTGCCCGCATGTGGCGTGTCAACCACTAGATGAATGGGTTATGGCCCATGCACACACACTGCCCTCCCCATAGCCCTACTATGACAAGCCTGCTGAGGTCATCCACTGTAAAATACACACTTGGGAGAGCTATAGCCCAGTAATCTCCATAGCATGTACCATAACTTCATACTGCTGTATGATAAAATAGGTAGGAGTTCAAATTGCAAACATGGCAACTGTGTGTGTGTTTCTGTCTGTCACTCCCTACAATTCAAATGCTCAACTTTGGCAGGGCTGCTGATGTCATCCACCTAGTAATACAACTCTGGGAAGGTTGTAGTCCAGTAATATCCATAGCGTGGTACTAACTTGTAATAAGCATGCCATGGAAAAAGGTGAAAGACATATATTTAAGTTTAGGGTATTAAGTAAAATGGAAGTGAGTTTAAGGAAGGGTGACAATAATTTTTTGGAGCTGAATTTTCTGGAGCTGAGAGAACTAGAGTGGATTATTAGGCTCCAGGCAGATGTACCCCCTGGTTTGAATAATGCAGTCAGCTTGAAGCCAGTATTAGTTAAAAGGCAGAGAGAGAGGCTTTAATAGGTTATCACAAGTTAGTACCACCTGATGTAGTACATCATAGGCTGTTAGATGTTACCAGTGACTCATTTTTTGTGTATAGATATATTAAATATTTATTTATATATTGTTTGTATGTTATTAATAATTTTTATACTTTATTCTAAATAGAAGAGTTTTTATGTAAAGTAATATTTTTTCTTCCTTTTAGTAGATTTTTTTTTATATAGATTTTTATGAGTTGTATATTACTTTTAGATTTGATTGTTAATTAGGAGGTGGGATGGGCTGAAGCATGTGATTTTATATTCTCCTATTTAAATGTTGATTTTTTTGTAATGACTCATACTGATGAAGGGTGTAGACCCAAAAGCTTTATCTAATAAAAATTCTTGGTGTGGTATCGTGGTTCAGTTGAATTACAGCAGTAACACCAATTGTTGTTTCTTAATCTAAGACTTGGCAAGTGTGTGTGTCTTTCTGTCTGTGTAGAGGGCAATGCTTTTTAGGGTAGTATCACTCCCTACAATTCAAATGCTCATGTTTGGCAAGGCTGCTGATGTCATCCACCTAGAAATACACCTCTGGGAAGCTGTACCCCAGTAATCATTGTAAAGCCTAATGTAACTGTGTACTGCTGTAATGTGATAACTTAATTAGGTAGCTGTTCTAATCCCAGACTTGGCAAGTGCCTGTCTGTCTGTGTAGAGAGCTATGCTTTTTAGGGTAGTCACACTCCCTACAATTCAAATGCTCATCTTTGGCAAGGCTGCTGATATCACCCACCTAGAAATACACCTCTGGGAAGGATGTAGCCCAGTAATCTCCGTTGCGTGTCCTATAACTGCATACTGCTGTAGTGTGATGTAGAACTGTGGTCAGGTTCTATTCCTACCTGTGGCAGTTCTGGATGTTTTGTGTGTGTTTCAATGCCTTTGTAGGGAGCAATGCATTTCAGGCTAGTCTCACTCAGTACATTTCAAATACTCTACTTTGGCAATCCTGCTAATGTCATTCATTGTGAAATACACCTTTGGGAAAGGAGGTCTTTAGTAATCCACATGGTGCATCCTATAACAGCTCCATGTTGTAGTGTGATATAGACCTCTGTCAGGGGTTCTATACCCACACATGTTGGTTGTGGATGTTTTGTGTGTGTTTCAATGTCTGTGTAGGGAGCAATGCATTTTAGGCTAGTCACACTCAGTACATTTCAAATGCCCTACTTTGGCAATCCTGCTGATGTCATTCATTGTGAAATACACCTTTGGGGAAAGAGACTTCCAGTAATCCACATAGTGTGTCCTATAATAGCTCCATGCTGTAGTGTGATCTAGACCTCTGTTAGGGGTTCTATACCCACACATGTTGGTTGTGGATGCTTTGTGTGTGTGTGTCACTGTCTGTATAGGGAGCAATGCATTTTAGCCTAGCCACACTCACTACAATTCGAATGTCCTACTTTGCCAATCCTACTGATGTCATCCAATGTGATATACACCTTTGGGGAAAACGTACTCCAGTAATCTCTGTGGTGTGTAGTATAACTGCGTAGTGCTGTAGTGTAATAAACTAGTTAGGTAGGGGGTCTACTCCCAGACACGACAGGTGCGTGTATGCATTTTAACTCAAATCCTGTGTGGAGGTGAGTGTGAGTGTGTGATACCTGGGCCCAATGTAGAGTGGGTTTTACAAATTTCTTATATGGTAGCCCTAGTATATATTACAATTTCCACCATACAGGGATAACAGATGTGAAATAGCTGAGAGGCTGGGGTGCAAATCCATACCCATATGTGACATCAAGACCAGGCAATCACAGTTAGCAACCCCAGTATTACCCAGAGCACACTATAACCCATGTCTCTCACACACACACACACACACACACACACACACACACACACACACACACACACACACACACACACACACACACACACACACACACACACACACACACACACACACACACACACACACACATGCTTAGGCAACAGCCAATATGTGGGTAGTACAGTGCATATTGGCCACTGATAGTAACTATGGAGTGATTGCAGTGGGCTACAGAGGGCATGGCACCCTGTCTATCTGTCCAATAGGCATGTATATGCAGACAGTGCAAATTCCCCATGTTCCCTACTGGACACCTGCAACACATGTGGTGCCATCATATTTTACCCACAAATGACACACCATTCATGAAAACATGCCCTGTGCCACTGACACCAGGGAATGCCATTAGCATGCTGTCAATGTAGGTGTAGGGTAAACCTATAGTCCATTATTAGTTCCTGCCACAGGTGGACAAGACTGACACATCTGATGATAATCTGTGTACACAACATGGGCCAGACACCCCAGGTGCAGTTCCACATGTCACTATACATGCATGTGGGAGGTGTGCACATCCCAGTCATCATCCATAACATGGACTAAGGAACACATACATGGCAAGCGATGCACAGCATTGGCCACACACAATAGTCACCCAGGTGACTGGATGTGGGATACAATATCCACCTTTGTGGGCAAATGCAGAAACTACAGCCCTGAACCACAATGCTGACCATTGTCATGTGGCCTGATGCCAAGGTATACTCATCACCTAGCCTTGTACAGCCATCTGGCACAGTCGGCACCACACACACATGCAGAAATGCACCTATGCATGTCAGTACTTGCACCCTGTGTGTTTGTGTGTGTGTTGTATGATGCATATGATTACATCCCCACTCACTACAACCCCAATTACCATACTGAAGCATGCTGTCTGATGTCAGATACCTCCCCATACCCTTTGCCCATATCACCTCTGTATGACCCTTGTGGTGTATGTGATGCCTGCACAATAATGTGCTGTGGCAATCTTACTAGTGATGGGTTGTATTCCTGGCCCTGCCAAGTGTGTCAGTTTGTGTGCATCCCTGTGAGAATGTGGCTGTGCTGAGGCTGGCACCTGTTCATGCGGACAGACACATGTACTACACCTACCGTATACCTACCATATCCCTGTTGCAGATGTCACTCACCATTACATATACAATCTGAGGGCTCCACAGCATGTAACCTATGTGGCACATCCAATAACTGCATAGAAATGTGATAGCACTATATAGTCACCAGAGGTTTGATACCCAGTGCTGGTAGGTGTGTGACACAAACATGCTTAGGTTTTACTCTCCCACACCTCCCTGACTTGTCTTTGCCTCTGTCTGCCTCTCTCACTTCCTCTCTGGTGGATGTGGAGACCTACACTTACTTTGCTTAGGCAGCACCATGTGTATTTTAAGTGATACTCATGATCAGCTGATGGCCTCTGTATGAATTGCAGTCCTCCCCTAGCTGATTGCATGTGGAACAGCTGTGGTAACATTCCCATAGCCAATTGCATGGAAACATACTCCAGTACCTGGGAACATCATGGTGGTGTTGGCCCTTTTCTGTCACTGTGAGCAGGAACTAGATCTGTTATTTGGCAAACAGTATCTCCAATGGATTGGTAATTTACCTCTAACAACATACACTGTGGAAACGGTAACACACAGGAGGGGGATGTGCCTGACCTGACTACAGACTACAAGTGCTGCTATACTGCATTTGGAGTAATGTTGGTTTAACAGTGTGTGTGTGGATATGGCTGTTCTACATGTTTTAATACCTGTCATGTCAGTTCTATGTTTATGAGGAATCCCCATCTGTAGGGTCATCTGCAGACTATGCAGTGTGTTGTGCCCTTGATTTCATGTGTTACTCACAGAGAATGGATCTGTGAACTGCAGAAGGTAGTTTGAGGATTGCAGCCTATAGATGGTGAAAGCTGTGACAGTTACTGACTTCATATCCCTCATAGGACATATGTTGCAACAAACCCTGTTACAACAGTAAATGTATGAGGTTATCACAGCAATATGTCAATATTGGCCCTGTGTATGTGCTTCCAGCCACAACTCTGTCAACCTTTGTACATATGTCATGCATTAAGAGCTGCATATGCGCTGTACATCATCATTAGTGTCATCATATCTGATAACAAGCCAGTGAGATATCAGACTGCTACACGTTATGTGCAGTAGGGGTTATATTTGATGACATAACCTGGACATTCTGTGGTCGTTTGTACAGTACTGAGGTCTGTGTACCTATGGTGAATGTTGACAGTGTGTATATTTTTGATTTTTATTTTAGCATGTGTACAGACTGTGGTAGATGTCATTGTTATAGGTCCCATCCTATCTGATGTTACATGCTACTCCACTGTATGTTACCATATTGGCTTACATGTTTGTAGGGCTATACACACACATGTCCCATACCACAGACAGCCAGCAGACCAAACTGTGTAGCAGCCCAGTTTATGTAGGGTTAGTCTGTGAGTGGCACATATATGGATGGTGTTGAACAGATAGTCCGTATACTGTAATATTATGCTAGCTTACCATATGTGGCTGTGGCTGTGTTCACATTGGTTGTGGTTATGCACTTTCACACAGGTGAATCTTACCCTGTGCTGTGACATACCTGCAGAGCCTGCAATATGTGCAGCTACATGTGCATTCCCCATAGAAGATGAAGGCCAGTATTGAGCCAGTCTGCCTGTAGCCTGCACAGTGCACTGTTACATGCCTAGCAGCATAGTGTACTTACCCAGTGATATGTCATGTGCATATACTTGTCAGATGTACTTACCCAGTGAGATGTCATGTGCATATACTTGTCAGATGTACGGCTGCTGGGCTCTCTTAATAGTCGTCTATGTCAGACAGAGCAGTGGGATGCTGTACAGATGTATGTCAATATCTAGTGGGTAGTATGTGGTCATGGCACCCCTGTACCAGTGGTTATTATGTGTCAGCCCAGACAGGGGTGTGTGAACGCATAACCTATGGTGGCATATGTATACCAGTCGTTATGTGTTATACCATCAACATGGCTGTTAACATCCGTATTGTCAGGCATGGTACACATGTTTTGCACTGAGGGGTTCTGTGTATACCTCTGGACTGTACAGAGTGTTTCAGAATGTCCACATATAATGGCCAATATTTCTGCTGCAGTCCACAGGGCCATTATGTGCTAGCAGCGGTACTTTACTCTGATGTCCTTAGGATGTTTGTCAGTAGCCAATGGCATACATGTGGAAAGCAGATGTGACCTCCCACACACACCATGTCTGTGAAGACAATCCCAATTACAGTAGCAATAGTCTACTAATATACCTGCTATACATACCTGACATCCCCTTGCACTATGAAGGTAGTACTATAGGGGATGGGGTAGGGATACACTCCATATCCAGGACATATGGTGAAAATATATGTACATATAATTATCCAGATATCTATATATATGATTACACATATACATATTAACATGTATAGATGGGTATGTATATGTACATAGATATACATATACACACCCAGATATATACATATACAGAGCGATATATGTCTGCACATATACAGATAGTGATACATATATACGTATGGATATCTACAGATATATTGACAGCAGTAGGTACATCAGAATAGATATGTATGCACATATAGTTTATATATATATATATATATATATATATATATATATATATATATATATATATACCAACATAACTAGGAATATCTGTACACATAGGATGTGCAGACATATATAGCTATATACACAAATATCTATATGTACATATACATATACCTATATATACACATATGTATATATACATTTATGTATACATATGTACATATGAAGAGATGTACACATGGCCATATATATGTAGTACTTTACAGATGTGTATACAGACATATGTATGAGTATACATGTGTATGTACATGTAGACATATATGTTTGTCTTTTTGGCTTTTCCCGGTTAGGGGTCTCCACAGGGGAACTCCAGTCCACTAATGATTGGCAGTAGATTTTTATGGTGCCGAGTTGCCAGCCCGACTCCCAACCTTCAGTGAAGGCATGCCCATTCACACATGTCTTTCAGAGGCCACTTGACTGTGGGGAGGACATGCAGACTCCACACAGAAGTCACTCCAGCCGAGAATTGAACAGGAGAACCTCTTGCTGTGAGGCAACAACGCTACTGCTGTACCACCGTGGCTTGCTACATGTAGACATATATACACTTATGATATGTATACAATCATATTCCTGTCATGAGTAAATGTCATGGTTGTGTATACCCTCCCACATGTATCTCACCGTATGTATCTGCTATGTGTACATTATGATGAAACAACATATGTGATGCAACAGTCATATTAACAAGGACTACACAATCTAGGAAGTAAAGGCAATTGTTCTATACTACTCAATATGTGTATTGACAGCTATATTGGTAAAACAACAGCTGTCTCCACAGTGGTCATGGTGTAGTGGTTAAGTGTTGTGACTTCAGTGTAAAGGGTCCTGAGTTCAAAACCTGCAAGGGCTGTACATTTTGTGGCTGGGCAGAACAAGGGCTATCAGATACAGAGTGGTTAAGACAACTTTGAGCAGCTTTAAGCGTGTTTGCATGGGTTTGCATGAAGCTAAGTGATGCTAAGCTATGGGTAAATGTACAAGCACTTACATAGTGTGGGCAGCACTTACCAGTGTGCAAATCAGCTTAGCTGTTATATTACAGCAATGTTGATACTTGATAAGCATAGCTTAGCCCTGGTAACCACGACACACAACCCAGTCTGATAGCCTATAATAAGTGTATGTAATACCATGTACAATACATGTACCTATGTGCTGTCATTACAGTAGCAAGGGGTGTGAGTGTCATGTGTGGGACACAGACATATATGAGGCCTGTACAGCACTATCCATGTGAATGTGTTACATACAGATGTAGTAGCCCAGGGTACGTGCTGTCACACTGGCATGTAGTGTATCATGGCAATACTACTGTTGACAATGCTAACCCAGGCAAGAGAAACTGCTTAATGTAGTACTGACAATAGGCACACCTGCGAACATGGCTGGACACCGATGACCCCCTGTTATATCCCTGGTGTGTGAGATGTGTCACAGTATATACCCCTTACTGGTCTGTCAATGCAGTCATGCTACTGCAAAACTACCTGCCAAGCTGATGACTGTCAGTCCCTACTCAGATGTGCAGATGGCAGGTATCCAGCTGAAATATGTACAGGCAACCTATGCTTGATTGACGCCCTACTACGCATGTGGCATGTGCATGAGATGCATATCCCTGTAGTACCAATGTTGGGGTATACTATGGGTTGCATCACAGTTGTGGCCAATGTGTGATGGTGGGTATAGCAGAGTATCATCATGGGTTTCAGGGAGTACAATATCCAGTGGAGGATGTGGGTGTTGTGTACACTGTTATTACACCAAGGTACACCAGGTTTATGTGCCATGTACCACATTATGGTTACCACTGTCACCAACAATCATACAGGTAACTGTTACCACAATCCAAGCCAGTTATGCACGTGATGTGTGCAGCCTACCAGTAACACATTGGAGACATGGTCAAGGTAGTTAGCAGCGATAGGCTCTGATATCTCAGATGTGTGTCTGGCTGTTATGTATCTGTAAATGTGTATATGACGGTTTGTCACACTACGTTTCATCCAAATACACCCATTACATCCTCCATCAGCATACTGTACATGCCGGGGGATGTTCTGCATGTGCCATGTAACCTGGGACACACTCCACCCTAAATGCTGTGCAATGTGTGCAATGTAAGCCACACATGTCGGTATCATGACATTGCTAGGTAGGGGTCTAGTCCCAGTGTTGGCAAGTAAAAGTGTGTGTGTTTGTGTGTGTGTGTGTGTGTGTGTGTGTGTGTGTGTGTGTGTGTGTGTGTGTGTGTGTGGATGGGTCTACATCAGGTTGCAGGATATACACAGCTCAGTGGGCCACCTGTCCATGTGGCAGAGGCAATACCCAGTATAGTAACCTGTGAAATGTGTTTGACTGTACCCCAGATATGTCACTGCCATGGTGTTCAGCATAGTGACATACCCCATTGTGCAATTTGACTGCAGACCATCCTCGTGCTGACACATGTACACCTACAACACACATGGATAACATTTTAGAGACCACAACCAAGCAGTGTTACTAACAGCTAGAAGGCATCATTGCTGGATGGCTACACTACCTGCTAAATATGCCTCACACTCTACTCCCTAAACATGTTACACTGCAGGACTGTGGTACACTGTTGTACAGTCACTGTGTGCATCAGAACCATATCAGCCTGTCCCTGCATTGATGGTAGGGATGACAGGGATGGGGCACAGGTATCATCATATACACAGGCTGTTGTGTTGGTTTACCAGAGGCCGTGGGCGGGCCATACATTTGACACCATGTGAGCGGGTGAGGGGTGTACTCTGGGGAGCTGGATGAGGTGATGTGGTGTGTGTAGGTATGAGGTTGCCCTAGGTGCATTTGCATGGTGTGTGGGTATGCATGCACACAGTTCTGCCATGTGGCTGCACTACACAGGTGTTTATGGACAGCTGCAGACCATACCTGGCAGGGTGTGCTGTTCACTGCCTCCGGCCACGAACAAGTGGACTGTGCCTGCCAGGGATTCCGTGGGCAGGGCCAGGTACAGGTGTTGATGTGCTACTCTCACCTGCTGATGACATTTGTCCGCTGCTACCAGGTCCCTCTGGGACTGGCCAGGACCATGTGCACGTGGCCTGCTGTGGTGTGGTGTGGACAGCACACCCCTCACACTGCTGGGACTGCTACTGCCACTACGGGAGCCTCTTGGTGTCCTAGCACACCCACGTTGACTACTAGCTGTTGATGTTGCTGGTCCACATCCATGTGGGCGTCGCTGCAGCCCCACCACACATATTGAAGCATGGACACACCATGGCCGATGAGGGCCATCATCTCATCATGCCATCTTTCTGTTTAGTCAGTAGCAGCATGGATGGCACCCAACAGTTCACGAAGGTTGTCGCTTACAAATGTGAGAGCAGCCCTCTGCAGCCTAAGGCCCTGTCTAGTGTAACACTCAATATGTGCCTGCGCCATCATTACAGCCTGAAACATGCTTCTGCTGGTTGCAGCTATGTTGCCTCTACCAGGGGCATGATGTCCAGTGGCCCTACCACGAGCACCCTGAGACATCCACCTATGTGGCAGCCTGCCAGACATCCGGCTATGCCTGCTGCGACTGGACACAGTAGGCATGGTTACCACACTTTCCTGTGCACTGCCACTGAACGCCAGCTGTCCCTCTGCTATGGCCACTGGTGATGGGGTGTGTATAGGCACTTTAACTGTGTGCGGGGGTGGTGCGGCTAAAAGGGGGATGTCAAATGTTGGTGCAGTGTCGGCCTCTGACAACCCCACCTGTGCCTCAACATTATTATCATTATCATCATCATCATCATCAGTGTCTGTGTGGACACCTACATCAGATTGCATGCAGGAGGGACCCTGACCCACCTAGCTACCTGTGGGGGAAAACAATAAACGCACTTTAAAACCTGTACAGCATTGCCTAACAGTACACACACACATATACACACACACACACACACACACACACACACACACACACACACACACACATACACACACACATCTCCATAATACCTACCTGTCCATGGCTTTACAGACAGTCCCATGTATATGTCTATGTGTTACCCCATCCTGCATCACATCACACTTGTTAACATACACACATTGATACTACTCATTAACATCACAGTCCTCTAAATGCCCATACAAGTGGCCACAACACAAGGCCTGTTGCTACTTTACCTGCATGTCTGGTGTGTAGTGGATTTACATGGCCTCACTGCTGTCATTCTATATGCACCCTCTGTATGGCCAGAATGATGTGCATGCCGCTATATGTGTGGGCTACTGTGTTGTATCCATAGTTCCCACTGGTGTGTCATGTGTATGTAATGCTCAGTACATGCCAGATATGCTGCTCCGTCAGCCCATGTGTCAGCTGTAATATTTGGATACACTCCCTGGTATTGACTATTACTTCCCCAATGCATCTGTAGAGCTGCATACATGCATTGTAGGTGACCTCTTTGCTGACTGCAATAATAAGTGTGTACCTGGAGTCTACCTTTCCTTTGGATGCCTGTTCCATGCTACAGACCATATTATACTATTTGCTGTCCTGTGATTACATGACAGGTATTCCTGGTGTGTAATGTGGCAGTCCATGTCCATGTACCGCACAGTCCCAAAGGGGGTACAGCCGTATGAACACCCCACAATCATACATATGCATACATGGCCACACACATAAGCACACACATGCACACATGCATCATACATGCATCTACCTCCCACCACTTCACCAGGGTGACCCTGCAGGCAAACTACCTAACCACCAGGATGCACACACACACACACACACGCACACATACAAGTGAGGTTGCACAATGATCGTACACACAGTCCTCCTATTACCCATCTGCCAACATGCAGAACATATGGTACAGAACTGCATCCAGTTCAGCTATAGTCAACCCATGCTAGCAACAGTGTACATGTGTGTGATGCATGTGCTGTGACAAGGTGATGCTCCTTCCCCTGGATACCACTGCACCCATGTACACAGTATTGCTGTGCACCTGTTCTGCACCCTGGCATGTACTGTGCACCACAACTCACAGGTGTACAGCCCATTGCAAAATATGTAGTACTGTGTCAGTTATGTCAGATTTACTTCTCACAGCCCCTATGTGTTTCAGCAACACATACCTGGGATGATATGTGGACTGTTGTCATTGGTGAATGCCTGATGTCTGATTTACAGCTGTTAACATCAACAGACCATGTATGACCACTGCAGAAATGCTTACACTGACAACCATCAGAACATACCATGGCTATGGGGGGGTGTACACACACCTTTATTGATTTTACACACACATCCTTGATTTGCCATGGGACCACAGCACCACATATCTTAGCAGTACACAAGCCCGGTATGTAACATGTGTCCTGTACTTTCACATGCAGTGTCTACAGATTGTGTTAGGTGTGCAACTGCTGACCACAATGCATACACACCCATGTGGGCATATGTGTGCATACCCTTATCATAATGGTTTATCACACCTCTTGTTGTGTGTACTACAGCAGTCACTGTTTATAGCAGGGGTATACCAGCTTGGGCCTTCTGCAATTGCCAATGTATGTTCAGTCTACCCTACACATGTCCCCTTATTCTGCATGATTGCAAGGTCAACTCATGTGCACATCCCATGGTGTTCACACAATGCCATCACTATTGCAGTGTGGGTATGGTTATGGCTGCCACACGTCCTGAACCTGACTATATGCAGATAGAGCCATTCCTACCATCCTTAGGATCCCTGCTGCAGTGCACTGGTGTGTCAAGCTGAGACTCCCCCTCCCCTCAGCTTTTATGCGGATGCATGACAGGTAAGCCCTACACATTTGTGTCACCTTGCAGTGTCCTATACACTGAACATCACATGTTGCAGCCTAGACCCAGCTGATAATGTGGACTACTGTAATGCCTTATGCCATAGTGTATCATTGCAGCAGTCGGCATTGTCCTACAGGTATATACACTGGTGTTGCACTGTATATGGGTGTTGTTCAGAACATGTCACTATTGTAGTCCATGTCTACCAAAAGTATGTTACTCCCTGTGGACACATTCCGCAATGACAGGATGTTAGTTGTCATGCAGGTGTGTGACATACCCTTTCAATACCCCATCATGGTCGCCCCTGTGAGACCGTGCATTTCACAGCAACAATACATGCACATGTACAGCATGCATTCAGGGTAGGTGTGTCAGATGTGCACATGGAATATACCATCGCCATTACATGTCCGGTGTGTTGGCATGCATCTACATAAGACATACTCACCAGCTACAGACTGCTGCCTTGTTCTTACCCCAGAGGGACCTACATAAGAGTGTGAGAGATGCAATGTCAGTGGACACACCTGTGGCAGTGCTACAGGCTGGGTGCAGTACTACCATACATCAATGGTAAATTCCCACAATACTACCACATCTGGACATCTGTTTATGACTACAATGCAGCAACACAATATATCTATGACATGTCAGATATGCATGATCTACCTATACCACTGTGGATATTTACACAATAGTGGTCTACTGATGTGTCCTATGTCCTTACCTGCATGCTCCTCAGTTGGTGTGTGGGTGACACCCACCTCCACGAAGGGGTCCAGTAGTTGTTGGTGTTCCAGATAGGCAGATGCCATGAGGCTGGCCAGAAGCTCCTCCACACGTGTCAGGGGGGGGATGGATGGCATGCCCCCCTGTGGTGAGGTGATCCCCCGGACTGCAGCAGCATGCTGATGGACATTGCAAAGCAGGTCACTGCAATGATGCCGGACCTGCTCATAACTGCAGTTATGCAAGCTGACATCATTGACCCTGTGGACTAGATCGTTCCACAGGGCAGTCTGCTCCTGCTGGTCATGGGCTGTCCTGCCAAACAGAACCTGATAGTGCTGTACCAGGTGGTTGATGATGACCTCATTTTCATCCGCTGAATACACAGGTAGCCTGCTGTGTAACATCTTGTCTGAAAGACATAAAGATATAAACAGGCCTGAGCAGCTCATATGGCAAGGTTATCACAGTTCGTAATACACATGTCTGTCATCCTCCCACCATATCAGCTTCAATAGACTGTACACACAACTCATTAGGTGTGGCTACACCTTCTGCTATGTGATTGTAGCCATGTCCCCTGTGTGGACACTATCATTTCTGGCCTGTTATAGACTATTCACTTGCATGCCACTATGGTTACATATATGTCAGTGGTATGGCTGCTCTGAGATTTCTGCACATCTGACAGTCTGTGTTATTGGGGAGATCTATGCATGCTGTTGGACATATACTGGGATTGTATAGACTATTACTACCAACAAATGTTCTATAACAGAGACACAATAACATGTATATGTTCTATTGGCCAGCTGATCCACATCTTCACACCCATCTGACCATGATACCTGGCCACATCACGTGTGCCAACCTGGGGCCTCCTCATGTACTGTTACAACAATACCATCAGGTAGAACTACCCAGGAGATGTTAGTCCCCCCCTCAGGGTACACACCAACATGTTCCTGTTCCCTGAGCTCAGGTCTAGGGTGTGTTCCATACCGGGCTCTACAGACAGATGAGGGAAGTGCTACATCAGTCTGAGGTACCCAGTACACATTCACATGGCCAACATGCTACTACTGCTCAGCCTCCAGACCTGGCACCTTTAGAACATGGACTGCTGTTGTGAGTGGCAGTTGGTGGGAGGCTTGTTCCCATTGTGCCCATGTTAGGGACCATGGGGCGTCCACATCACAGACCACACACACCATCCACTGTGTTTACCCACTACATGTGTCACATACCACCCCTGTAGACTGTCTTCTATATCTACCAATCCTGACCACCTCCACATGTGTAGCTGCCACACTTCACCATATTTCCATTGCATACTTCACAGACGGAGGCAATGTGGTGCTAAGAAGGGACTAACATGTGACATATTCGTTCATGGTGCACACACTGCCAGCTGTAGATCGCTATGTGTGCTGCTGCCTCACACATAGCACACATCACTGTGGTAGTGATATAGGGGACATGTATTTACACAAATATATGTTTGTGTGTGTGTTTGTACATATGTAGACATGTGCATATAGGTATATATCTATATATGTGTAGATATATGTGATGTCATATATATGTGCACATATATATGTCTACACATGGGTATATGTATATTTCTGGACATACATGCTGATATACATTTATCCTTCTTGATTATATATGTGACATATGTACACATATGCATACCTATATGTGGGGTACATTCAGACATCAGCTCCACAATCTTACAGCACCTTCCTGCACAGCTGCACTGTTCTACCTTGCTACAACACAGACAGGTGCCACATATGGACATGGTCTGACATTAGTGGGATATATGTGGGACCTGTTTGCAAGTAACCCTATTACACACCTATGGCATTTTGTCATGCTACATTACAGTTTCACCTGAGTATCCTGCCAGTGGTGGGCTATGGCTCCCACATGTCCATCATAATGGCATTTCTTCCACCACCATCTATTGGCCACATCATATACATACTTCCCATTACACAACACACACTATGATGGCTTACATCTTGTCTGTCAGTGCTGACCTGCACAGTTAACAGCTATGACCCACTACCAACAGGGACAAACACTATTGCCCATAGCAGTTGTTCAGTTAAACATCATCACAGCAACACCTGATGACACATATAACTCATTTCACATCATCTATCGCATTATGATGGACCAGGTACTACATTCTAATACATGTACATATACTTCACATACCTGTTGTGGGAATGATGTATTTATGAATGGCAGCTGCCTAAATGCCTGTGTTTTCAGCTGTTAGTGTGCTGAGCTGTATTTTTTTCCACTTTTGCATGTTCTCTCTCTATCTATATATATATATATATATATATATATATATATATATATATATATATATATATATATATATATATATCCCTCTCTGCAGTAAATGGATTGAGCTGCTTTGAGTAGATTGCAGCCTGGCTTTAGTAGGTGATGCACTCGATCAGTCGATGGCCTCTGCACCAGTCAGTGTCCTACACTTGCTAACTGCATGTAGTACTTCCAATTAGCACTGTCATGGCAACCACCTACTATAAATCTTTACATCATATGGGCGTGGTCCCTTTACCTTTCCTGTGTGATGGACATCCTTCCTGTGTGTGAGCATTAGTGTTACAGACAGCAGTTAGCAATACCTCTTCCAGGGGAACCGGCAAACTCAGGCCAGCTACATATTTGTAGGAGGTTCCAAAACTACAGACAGAGTTTGAGTAGAGTTGTGTTATGCTTTGTATAGTACTGGTGTTACAGGGTGTGCGTGTATATATTAGTTTACCTTGGACTGCAGTATGTCTGCATAGCTCTTAACTGTGGGCCTATCCTCTTGGTGGCCAGAGGTGTGCCTATCATGTTTTGTCTGTCCATCACACAAGTCCTTTGTCAAATATTTCACTGGCAGTGTGTGTGTTGTGTGCTATCAGTACATGGCTACATCCATTTATGTTTCTAACCTCAATTCCCTGGCTAAGGGTATGTTGCAGACTATCCTGTAACACCAGTGATTTGCTTAGTGTATGGCAACAGTTTTCCACATATGGGCCTGTGTTCTAGCCTCTGTCCTCCACCTACATACCAAGCTTTGCACATATGACATGCTGTCAGGGGTTGTTCTGTAGTGGGCTATGTGTATATTACACTGCCATTGCTGCCATCAGTCCACTGCTGTTGTATCCCCTACACATACGGTGGGGCTGGGGCTATATATATGTATGGGCTTCACCTACACAATATATGTGTGCCCTTATGCACACTAGAGGCCAGTGTATCTAACAGTGGTATATGGCCCTGTATTACTGAGTCTGGGAGGGGGATGCACCATAAATGACTTAGGCTGTTACAAAATGTGGGGGTATCAGGGGTGAGCTGCCTTTTGTATCTGGATGTACAGTATCGTATATTTCACCTATATTTACATTACTCACATAAATTGTGTTAATGCAGGCCTACTGCCTCCTGCCATACAGACTGTTCTGTTTGTCATTGTGCTTGTGATGGTGACAGTTATGCCTTGTTATGTACCAGTTACATCCCATTTGGTCAACTGATGTCTTTACCACCTAGTGATTTTGTACAGACTGTAGATAGAGGCTGCTGAACTATACACCTTCATTACATACTGTTGATTGTTTGGTATCCTGTGGCCCAGTCTGTCTTTACTATTGCACAATTTGAAGGGCTTGGCCTGGACAGCAACAGTTGTGAACCTTTCCAGACTACTGTAATAGTATAACTGTTTCACAGTTGCATTACTCTGTTTATATGGATGTCAGTGTCTGAACAGCTATATGACATGGCATATAGAGCTGTAATAGTACACAAATAAAGGTTTTTCATTTCTGCAAACCTGTGTGTGGTGTTTTTTCCTATGACCTCTCTGTGGGTATATGTTGCAGGCAATGATTGTCATTTGCATGGGTGGCCCATACAGTGTTGATTGCTGTTTGCTGTGATTTATATTTTTGAGCAATTGCTGCTTGGTGTGGCATGTCTGTGTGCTGCAGGAATGTTGTTCATGTTTGTGTTTCTATTTACCTTGGCTGATTGAACTGGTATTGCCATGTTTATGTTATTTGACTGGTTTTTAAATACCTAAATGCGGACAATGTTTTTTGATAATTAGTTACATGCAGCGATCTTTGTGGTATTTATACTACTTAATTCTACACAGGCATCAAAAGCGGCTTGTTGTAGCCTCCGCTGAGTTGAAATATAGAAATTGTGTGCGTGGTGTTCGTTATTACATGCACACATATCCTTCATACTTTTTGTTTGTTCATGGGGAGTCAGCTGTAAGTGTTATAATACATAGGACTCACTGTGAATTTTTATTGGTTGTTATTCTCTTCTCTTTTCTTAGACCTATGAGAGCTTGCTTTTAGTGTACTATCTGTTAGGGAATTGCTCCTCTGGACTGACCTATTGAGAAGAGTTGAATTCGCTCTATTTCATTGGTTGCATAATACAATGAACCAATGTCATAGGCTGCTCACCAAACACATAAGATGCTGTGTTTCTACTGGCGATGAACCTATTATGATGTTCACTTTTATTTAAGAATTACCTAGTGCTTAAGTGGTTCATAGTGTTTATGCAATTATCCAGCATTTCAGCCATGTATAATGTTTTTATGATGCCTGTGATTTTTGTATATGATCTTATTTATATTTTGTTAGTCTATGTTTCCTGGCTGGCGATGACAACCGGTTATTTTTTACACCAAGGCAGGATACGTCGCAAATTCCTATTGGACAGTTGCTATGCTAATCTATTGATAGAGATTGGCTATAGCATACTATCTAAAGGCCAACCGCTTTTTTGATTTTGATTGATTCATACGGAGAGCTGCATTCTCATTATTCTGTTGATTGAGAAATGTTATGAAGAACAAGTGCCACTGGCTATCTTTTGATTGGCCTATTGAGAATAGTTGAATTTGCTTCTTTCATTGGTTGCCCAATATAATGAACTAATACCATAGGCTGTTTATTTAACACAGAAGTTGCTGTGTTTTTATTGGCGATGAGCCTATGATGATGTTAGTTTTACTTAAGAATTACTTAGTGCTCAAGTTGTTCATAGTGCTTATGTGATGTTTGTGATTTTTTACATTGATAATATTTAAAAATTATCTATAGCTTGAGTCACGTACAATATTTTTACGATGTCTGTAGCTTGTTGTATATATTGTTTTATTTTTATTTCTTTATTGGCTAGTGATGACAGCTAGTTATTTTTTTGTAGCTTGGCAGGATACGTCGTGAATTCCTGTTATGCTAATTCAACTATAGAGATTGGCTTTAGTGTATTGTCCAATGGCCTTATTAGCCATATTTACATCGAATTAAACTTATTCTGCTTTTTTTGATTGGATGTTTGTTTTATCTTTCGTCCTATAAGAAATTAACAATTTTGAATACAACCATTGGCCACTAATTCTATTACCATGTCAGAACTAGAAATTTGATTGGATGGTTGTTTCTTTTTAAATGATGTTTTAGACAGAAGCGTTACGATCTGATGAAGGCTGAATAGCCGAAAGCGTTTATCGATTTTTACTCTCACATAGTCTGTTTTTAAGTGTTTGACTTTCAATAAACACTTATTTTTATTTTTATTCAGTTGTTTGGAATCTGAATAATCCTGTTGCCGTGGTGGTGCTAACTTGTTGCTGTTTTATTATTTGTCTTCATCACCTTCAGCGGGACTTGGAAGTATTTTTCTCATATATATATATATATATATATATATATATATATATATGTATATATATATATATATATATGGGTTCCATACACTAGATCAAATTTTCACTAATTTGAAATAGTGCATGGAATGCTCACTGCAGCAAAAGTGCACTTAATCGAAAGTGCACTTACGTGAAGTTCAGTACAACTAGCAGGTGTTGTACTGAACTTCCGTGCAGTACTCACGGACCTTAGGGTTAGGGCATGGGCCATAGTAAGGGGATACCCATAGGGCTATCCCCTTACCATGACTGTGCCCTAACCCTAAGGTCCGTGACGACTGCAGTGCAGTGAAGGACATAGCAATGCCCTCCACTATGGTATGATAGTCACGGACCTTAGGGTTAGGGCATGGGTTAGGGTAAGGGGATAGCTTTACTAACTAACCCCTTACCCTAACCTGTGTCCTAACCCTAAGGTCCATGACTATCACACCATAGTGGAGGACATAGCTTGTTTTTTATGTCCTCCACTGTGCTGTGGTGTTTTCGGTGAAGTGCACTTACGCAAAAGTTCACTTTTGTTAAAGTGAACTTTCACAGAAGTGAGGCTTCCTATTACAAGTTTGAAGTAGTGAACTTTCGTTCTTGTATTAGGAATTCATATATATATATATATATATATATATATATATATATATATATATATATATATATATATATATATTTAGAAATATATACATATATAAATATATATGAACATATATACATGCAAATGCCTACATTGATATATATGTCTACACCTATATGTCTACATATACACAGCAAGTTACATATATGTACACAGATATATATCTATGTAGGTATATACAGACACAGTTATATATATGTAAGTAGATATATCTATTTATATAGGTATATTTGGCCACACATCTGTAGATAGCAGTGGTAGATTAATAAAAACAAATACATCCACATCCGCCGTTAATGGGGTTGAGAGGCCCCAAGCAATATACTCCTTGTATGAATAGGCATACCTCCCCACAGCCAAACACGTCTGCCCTGCAATACACTACCAAATGTTACAGATCTCATAACCAGGACCTGACATGACATGGGCACAAGATTTTAACAGTACTACAACCCACCTGTATGATGTCAGGCTGCTACTGGTAACATATCATGCAGTACAGTCTGGCTCCCATAGGAAATGTAAAATGTGGAAGCTGTCAACATCCCCAGGATACATGGATACATATACACAGACACATATATGCATATATGCAGATACAGATATACATATATATATATATATATATATATATATATATATATATATATATATATATATATATATATATATATATAGAGAGAGAGAGAGAGAGATACATGTGACTATGCATACACATGCAGAGCTATGTACAGAAGATACATATGTAGAAGGTGCACACAATATGGAACAGCAACTATACCTACAGTTCACACCTGAACAACTGGACACTGTATGGGCCACCCATGCAAATGACAATCATTGCCTGCAACATATACCCACAGAGAGGTCACAGGAAAAAAAAACACACACAGGTTTGCAGAAATGAAAAACCTATTGATAGAGATTGGCTATAGCACACTATCTAAAGGCCAACTGCTTTTCTGATTTTGATTGATTCGTAAGGAGAGCTGCATTCTCATTATTCTATTGATTGAGAAATGTTAGGAAGAACAAGTGCTGCTGGCTATCTTTTGAATGGCCTATTGAGAATAGTTGAATTTGCTTCTTTCATTGGTTGCCCAATATAATGAACTAATACCATAGGTTGTTTATTTAACACAGAAGTTGCTGTGTTTTTATAGGCGATGAGCCTATGATGATGTTAGTTTTACTTAAGAATTACTTAGCGTTCAAGTTGTTTATAGCGCTTATGTGATGTTTGATTTTTTACGTTGATAATATTTAAAAATGATCTATAGTGTCAGGTACAATGTTTTTATGATGTCTGTGACTTGTATATATTGTTTTATTTTATTTGTTTATTGGCTAGTGATAATAGCTAGTTGTTTTTTTTCAGCTAGGCAGGATACTTCATGAATTCCCGTTATGATAATTCAACTATAGAGATTGGCTTTAGTGTATTGTCCAATGGCCTTATTAGCCGTATTTACATCGAATGAAACTTATTCTGCCCTTTTGATTGGATGTTAGTTTTATCTTTCGTCCTATAAGAAATTAACAATTTTGAATACAACCATTGGCCACTAATTCTATTACCATGTCAAAACTAGAAATTTGATTGGATGGTTGTTTCTTTTTAAATGATGTTTTAGACAGAAGCGTTATGATCTGATGAAGGCTGAATAGCCGAAAGCGCTTATCGATTTTTACTCTCACATAGTCTGTTTTTAAGTGTTTGACTTTCAATAAACACTTATTTATATATATATATATATATATATATATATATATATATATATAAAATATATATATATATATATATATATATAGAGAGAGAGAGAGAGAGACACACACACTTACACACACACACAATCTATATATATATATATATATATATATATATATATATATATATATATATATATCTACATATATAGATATGTTGTATCTGTTTAGATATTAATATATTTACACACACACATACCTCTAGATGTTGGTATACATTCTCTGTACTGTTGCATGACTGGGCTGGATGTTATGTTTCTGAAAACATCAGACTTGTGTATTTCCTGCATGGCTTAGTTGTAAATCACTTTGTGTATGGTGTGCAGGATCCTGGGTTCGAGATTTGCAGAGGCTGTTTATTTTGCTGCTGGGCAGAGCACTGTCCGTTGGATACAAAGTGATTAATGCACTTTAAAGCAGTTATAAGTGGGTTTGCACGTGTTTGCACAGAGGTAAGCACTGCTAACTTCCGGATCCAGTTTCTTATACTCAGTTAGCTTCTTAATTGCTTAACCTGTGTAGGCATTGCTTACCCTTGTGCAAACAGGATTAAACCCAGTTATTGCTGCTTAAAAGTGCTTACTGATGCTTACCCCTGTGCTAATTTCTTTAAAAGAAAGGAAAAAGGGGATGATGGGAAAGTGGTATAAAAAAGGGCACAAAGAGGGAAAGACAGTAGGGAAAATAGCTTGGGATGTGCAGGAAGGGTGTAGGGAAGGTCCATAGCTGCCCATTTCTTCTACAACAACAGCTGTGCATATACACTGAATTTGGAGGTAGATTTGGACACTCAAACCCCTGGGATTGGGGTGAGGACAACAATAATAATTTGTGATGCCAATTAGATCAGATTACGTGTCCAGTGGACACATGCGAAATGGACAGCTATGTATGGGGCGAGATTTTTTTGTGGGAACAGATTACCCTTTTTTTTCAGGTGAGAGTGGGATGTTGGGGAGGGGTAGTAGGTATATCTGGGGAGGTACGTTTGGTAAGTTAACAGACAAGACACACAGGACACATACAGGGGCAGTATATGACACATGTGGGGGTAAAAACCTTGATGGGGAGGGGTGTTGGGATATCGGAGGCCCACAAGCCCCCTAGTGGTAACAGTGGGACTGAGTTCCCCACCCATGGGCAGTCACCACTGCACCTTCACAGCCCTGAAGGTGGCTGTGCTGGGGGCTAAGTTGCAGAGCCAGACTGACTCTCTAATCATGACACGTGGCCCTCAAGCTGGCATAGAAGATCACCGACCTGCTCATCGATTGCTCTACACATCACGACCTTGACCTGGCAATGGGTGACAGGTGCCTGTCTGCACCCACTCCCAGAGGGGGGTGAGCCCCATCCCCTGAGGCGGTTCCACCTGAAGGTGGTTCAGGACCAACGGACAGGGAGGTGTGGGGTTGGGCCCCAGACATGCTGGTGCCTGGTGCCTCGGCCAGCTGAGGTGGGACAGGTGGGTCCACTGGGACCGGCCTTCCCAAGCATGCTATAGTGTTTAGATTTCAACATCATATATGGGTTAGTAATAGTCAACACATTCCAGGGTTAGGTATAACAGCATGCATAGATATTCCCATTAACCCAGACACCAGATACAGAACAGTTGCATAGCAAACAAAACACATGCATATATGGGACCACAGTGGTAATAACAACAGCATGCAGGTATGTTGATGGCACCATGCCAACAATGTTGGAATAATTCAATATGGCACACGTATGGGAGTCATTAAAATATGTATCAAACAATTACACATTATCAGAGTCAGTACATACCAGTTGGGGTGGGTATGGTGATTATTGTTGGAGATAAGGTGGGGGGTGAGAAAGATGTCAATTAACAAGTAGTATATTCCTGTACTCCACATTTCTTTCCTAGTCAGAGCTGTTATCTGTACCTTACATGTCCTACTACACTACCCTATAGATCTATATTGGACACTGATATGGCTGTTAACATCATTACACATGAACTGGTTTTACCTGCAGTATACACCTCTTACCTGGTATACCTGTGGAGGGAATGTTTGTTAACACTGACTAACTGTTTGTACACATACGCCCAGATTCTCGGTTGATGATTTGCACTATGCTATCCAACTCTTTTTGCACAGACTCTGGCCATGTGTTGACCACATGCTGGTGTGCCTGGACATATCTAGAATATTGCCCTCTTCCACCTTTTGTGGCCTGACATACACATATACATGCTTTCCTATACAGTTATATTATGTAGCACAGTGTGGGCAACAGTGACCAGTGAAACTTTATTATTCAGAGAAACTGCAACACTCACAATCCCCTACAATACCAGGGTGGGACGGCACCAGTACAAGTTATATTGGTCTGTATTTCTCAGCACAGTGTTTGTATCCGATGTACCTGAGGGAGCAATGTTTGTTAGCACTACCTGACTGTTGCCACACAAGGTTACAGATTACACATTAGTATTATGCTCATACATCTGACTCTGTTACTGTGCACACTCTGGTCACAGCTTGACAACATGGGAGTGTAGATAGGCCATACTTGAAATATTACTCTCCTACCAGTTTTGGGGGTTGCTACAGTGACAGGTGTGTTCTCATGATGGTTGACAATCACCTGTATTCCCTGTTTACTGGCTACACATCTGAGATAATCCCACACACTTACCAGGGGGAAAAGGGCACAGGCAGCAGGTATAGGCACATATACTGGACATTCTGGCCTCATGTGTACAGTTGTGGTGTATGAATCTGTATGCAGTCTAATTCCACTTCCTGGATTCAGATCATGGCTGTCTCTGTTACAACGTAAACACTGCCCATCACAGTTGCGTCTGCTATATTGATATTGCTGTATATCTCCAATCTGCTTTCTGTCTTATTAATCCCCTGTGCTTATGCATTCTGACCTTGTATAACAACACTCTTATACAGATTTCCTAGACAGTTATATGTTGTAGGACAGTGTTGGTGACAGTGATGTGTAATACCTCATTATTCAGAGCAACTGCATATCATTCTTGTATTTCTGGGTACAATGTTGGTATCTGGCAGACCTGTGGGAGGAATGTTTATTAGCACTACCTGAATATTCCCACACACAGTAGCAAGTTCTACATTACTATTATGAACATACTCCTCACTCTGTTGCTATACACACTCTGACCACAGCTTAACAAGTTGGGGTGTAAATGGGACAAAAGTGGCTTCTTAGTCACATAAGGCATTGGGGAGTTGCTAGTGTGCCAGGTTTGTTGTCATAGATGTGTGTCAATCAGTTGTATTTCCTGTTTGCTGCCTATATGTCTGGGATCATCCTACTGATTTCCCAGGAAGACAGGTTGATAGGCATTATATATGGGCCACTTTAATAGACATTCTGGACATATCTGTACAGTTGTGGGGTGTGATTCTCTATGCAGACTACTACCACTGGCAGGATTTGAACCGTGGCTGTGTGTGCTAAAAAACAACAGCTCACATCTCAGTTGCATGTGCTATTCAGTTTTTTTGCCTGCATTTTCCCTGTTTACTCGCTATGTGTCTCTTAGTTGTACTAAATGATCTCCGGGGATTACACCTGTCATATACAGGCATTCCTACACATTCAAATTATGGTGCATGTTGTGAGTAACAGTGATTAATACTACAGTACTATTACATGATTGCAAATCTACATTACCATATGATACCAGAATATACACATGCAGTCCAGCAGTTAGACCTCTTTTGTCAGGATATTACACTTTTATAGGTTATTAGGTTCATAGGTTTATACTAGGCTATCTGCCCTAAGGCATTTATAAGCCTAGCCCAAATTTTTGTGGCTTACGCCACCCCTTATATGAAAAAATACTGTGCCCATTAGTTTGTTGTGCCTCTGTCCAGTAGTGACACAGAGATGATTCCCGGGATAAACCTACGATCTCCCATCCACAGGTCAAGATTTCTCTTGAACAGAGCCAGCGAGGTGCTCTGCCTCACATGGACCGGGATTTTATTCCACAGCATAGGGAGTCTCTGAGTGATAAATCTATCCCTCCAGCATGTCCTATTTATATCTATATATATAAGGTTTAAGTCGCTTGCTCTAGTGGTTTTGGTGGATTTGGATTTTTTGAGGTGGAGCATGTCCATTAATTCCGGGTTGGACATGGCCTTGTATGTCAGGCACATGTCACCTCTGAGCAGACGGTATGCAACTGAATAGAGCTGGAGTTTCTTCAATCTGGCAGCATATGACAGATTTTGGAGTCCTTTTATCCTTTTGGTGAGGAACTTTTGGGGTCTCTCCAATTGCTGCAGATGTCGGGTGCGATACATCCCGAATGGGGCATTGTACTCGATCATTGGTCTGATAAGTGAAGAGTACAGGGGAACAATGACCTCACTAGATCTGGATGTGAATCCCTTCATGATCAGGTGGGCAATGTAGAAGGTCTTTCTAACCACTTTAGCAGCGTGAGTGTCAAAAGAAAGGCCACTGTCAACCTGGGTCCCCAGGTCCCTGATAACCTCTTCTGTGCTTAGTGGATTGCCACCTATATGGTAGCTTGGGGTTACCTTGTTTTTCCCGAAGGGTATGACTATACATTTTTTGGCGTTTAACTTCAGGCCATGGCTCTGGCACCAGCTATCTGTTTCCGTGAGTCCCTTCTTAAGGATATCCATGTCTGATGCACTTTCCACTATGGCGCCCAGTTTGCAGTCATCTGCAAACTTTGTCAGCCAAAGTCCTCCCATGTTGGCCTGTACTTCTGAGAAGTAGATGCCGAACAATAGGGGGCCAAGGACCGAGCCCTGTGGGACACCGCTTGTGACCGGCTTGGAGTCTGACATAGCGCCAGCAACTCTAACCCTGTGGGTTCTGTCCTTAAGCCAGTTTGCAACCCATCTTGTGACATATGGGTTTACATTTAAGCTGGTAAGTTTTTCTACAATACCCGAGTGGGGTATTGTGTCGAAGGCCTTTGCAAGGTCAAAGTAGGCTGTATGGACTGCCTTTCCCTCATCAATGGCCTTGGTGACTGTTTCGAAGAAGTCGACCAAGTTCAAAAGGCATGATCTGCCCTTGACAAAGCCATACTGGGTCGGGTCCAATGTCTGCAAGTCCCCTATATCTTTGCTTATGAGCTCCATTATGATCCTCTCCATAGCTTTGCAGACTAGACTTGTTAAGCTTATGGGGCGGTAATTACCAGGGTCCGTAGAGGCACCGCCTTTGTGGAGTGGGACCACAGTTGCCGTACGCCACTCCTTGGGCACGTATCCTGTGGTAAGGCTGAGATTAAACAGCTGCCTTATGTGCGGGTTTAATTCCTCATTTAGCTCATGTAGCATACAGCCGGGGACACCATCCGGTCCCATTGATGCTGTGTTTTTAGCTTTAGAGAGATCAGCTTTCACCTGCGCATTTGAGATGTCTGGGAGGCTACACTCTGCTGGGATAGTTATCTCTCCTTTAGGGGGGGAGAGGGGGGTGAAGTTTGCTCTGAACCTGTCTGCCAGTATGTTGGCATTGTCTGTGGGTTCAGTGATTTTTGTATCATTTTGGACTAATTCTGAGCATATCTGGGAGTTTCCACCCAGGTTCCTAACATAGCTGAAAAAGGCCTTTGAATCCATGGCAATTTTTCTCTCAAAATTGGCCTTAGCTGATTTTATGAGTGCTCGTATTTTTTTACTAATAATGATCAGGGGTGACTTTCCTTTTATGGATTTTGTTCTATCATGTAATAGCTTTCTCCTCTTATTGTAAAGTTTGTTAATGGCTGGGGTCCACCAGACTGGATGTTTGCCCTTTGTGGAAAGAGTCTTGGTTTTATTTGGGATTGCCTGATCCATGCAGTCCTGGAGGTGTTCATAGAAGGCATTTGTAAGGGCTTCCGCAGCTTGGGTTGTGGTTTCCACTGGCTCAGGGGCCTTGAAGGATACCACACCAGTCTTGAGTAGAGTGAAGTTTGCTTTAGAGAAGTTCTTCACTGTGGTCTTTTTTGTTTGGGGTGGGGGCGGGATGTGGATTTCCAGTGAGATTAGTTTATGATCAGATCTCACCAATGAGGGATATACTTCCGGTGTGGAGCATTTTGTCCCCATGTTTGTGATAATGAGATCTAGTATATTTTCTCCTCTCATGGGAACAGTGACTAGCTGTTCCATGGCATTTGAATTTATGAACTCCAGGAACCATTGGGCTAGAAAGTTAGGGCTTGAGTAATGTTCCCAGTCTATATTCGGGTAGTTGAAGTCACCCAATATGATGGTGTTTAGAGATACATTTATAGCCTCCAGTGTCTTCAGGAAGGCTGTGTGGGGTTCCTGAGTTTGAGAGGGTGGCCTGTAGCATGCTACAATTTGTAGAGCAGTTTTGCCTATGGCTAGTTGCACCTGGATGGTTTCCGAAGCTTCGTGCGTTGCCACCAACCTGGAGGTGTGGGTATCCTTTGTGAATATGGATACACCCCCTCCTTTTGTGGTGTGGTCCGGGTTTTGGGGCCGGAACGCATGATATGAGGTAAAACCTAATATTGCCGGGGTGCTCTCAGGAGCCTTGAACCAGGTTTCAGTTACAGCACAGACATCGATGTTCTCCATACTGAGAAGGGCCTCGAGTGCGTGCATTTTGAGATTTAGGCTTCTGGCATTGAGCAGCATTACCCTCAGTTTCTTCCCATTTTTGTTTTCTAGGGTGGTAGGTTTAGAAATTGAGCCTTGCCTAAAAAAGGCACTATGGGGGTGGCAAGAGCCTTAGCCAATATCCGAATCCCAGGCGTGACAGGTGCAAGCCATCCCTTGCGAAGCAGCGTGGCTTGTCAAGCATGTCATCCCAGGCAGACAGACACTGGATCCCCTTTGAATGACACCAGACATTAAGCCAATTGTTAAAGCTGATCATCTTGTCTCTATATTGTGGCATCATTCTTGGTGAAGGAAGGATACTGCGCAGGGTCAGGGTCATACCTGCCTGGGCTACATAACCAGAGAGCTCCTCTATGTCTCTTTTCATGTAGTCCAGGGAGGTACGTCTCAGGTCGTTCACACCAGCATGGACAATGACTGTGTCATATTTGTACTTGCTGTGGAGTGACCAGAGTGCTTGTGTTATGTGGCAGATTCTAGCGCCCAATAGGCAGCTAATTGTGACCCTCTCCTTGTTCAGCCTGGTGAGTGGGACGTCAGTGTGTCTGACTATGGAGTCACCTATGACAAGTATGTTTGGTGTTGTATTTGGCCTTAAGGGCTGTGACTGCTTTGCACACTGCTTTTGTGGTTTATGTGTTGCTTGTGGGGTGTCTTGAGGTAGTAGTTGTTTGGGTGTCTGCTTTGGAGGCCTCTGCTGTTTAGGTAAATTTTTACTCAGAGCCTCCGAGTATGTCTTTGTGTGTTTATGTGTTTGATTCAGTGTTGTGGTAGCATTATGTGAGGCTGGTATTGTGGTGTGTGTAGTTGCCTTCTCCTCCTGTCTGGTCTTGCCAGTCCTGAGTTGAGAGAGCTCAGCCTCCAGTTTGGCTAAATAGCTGCATCTCTCGCAAGTATTTGTGTTATGTGGGAGGAGGAGAGGGTTGTCTGTGTACATGAGGCAGTTATAACATTGCCTCAAGATTCCCAGATTCACCAGCTGGACTGGAGAGGAGATTGACAACTGACCTTTGGACATGCTAGAATAATATTGGGAATTCCTTAATAATTGAAAACAAGGGCCAGTGGGGAGTGAGGGTGTAGTGCTTTTAATTTTTAGTGCTGACTTATATAATTGCTTTAGTGAGCAAGTGCCAGGTAACTTGAGTGCAATGTGTTACAAGTAACTAAATGCAAAAACGACAAACAGTAACTTTCTTTGAAGTGAAACAAGGAACTAGTACAGTAAGCAATGCAGATATCACTAGTGATCCACAGAAGCACTGAGAAGCCGTGTATTAGGTGGAATTAGCTTCCAGGGAAATAACAAGCAAACAAACAACAAGCATATAAACAAAGCTAGATTCAGCAGGCCTGGATCTAGTCTATGCTAGAGCAAACAAGGTGTACCAATTTCAGTAAGATACAGTTCAAATATTCAGGCACTATAAACCTTTAACCAGAAATTCCCAGCTCAGAAGGGCAGAGTCCAGCCTCTTCTCCCACAAGAGTGCAGACCATGAACCTTCTTAATGTAAAATAACTGGCCTGAAGCCCAAGTGCCTAAACCAGAACTAATACCCTTGGACACTGGGCTCTCAATCAGCAGTTCCCAACTTAGAAGGATGAAAGCTACCTGTCCTGCCACCACAGTGCTTGCCACAAACCTTCCTAATGTAAAACAACTGGTCTGAAGCCCAAGTGCTTAATCCAAAAGACTTAGAATGATAGCTACACTTTAATCAAGTTACAACCAAGCAGTAATAAATACAATTGAATACTTTAGAGAATGTCTGGATTAGTGCTCAAGTTACACAAACAAAGCTAGATCCCAGCAGGCCCGAATCCAGTCTATGCCACAGCAAACAAGGCACACCAACTTCGGTAAGAAGCAGTTCAGATATGCATGCACTATAAGCTTTTAACCAGAAATTCCCAGCTCAGAAGGGCAGAGTCCAGCCTCTCCTCCCACAAGAGTGCAGACCACGAACCCTCTTAATGTAAAATAACTGGCCTGAAAGCCCAAGTGCTTAAACCAGATTTAATACACTTTTAGAATAACAGACACTGAGCCCTCAATCAGCAGTTCCCAACCTAGAAGGATGTAAGCTACCTGTTCTGCCACAACAGTGCAGACCACAAACCCTCTCAGTGCAAAACAACTGGTCCGAAGCCCAAGTGTTTAAACCAAAAAGCTTAGAATAAGTTACACCAAGCAGTAATAAATACAATTGAGTATTTTTAAGATGATGCAAAAGTAAAATGAAGTAGGTAGAAACACAAGTACAGTAAAAGCAGATAATTTTTTTTTTTTTTTTTTATCTGAACAAGTGCTGAGATCAAATAAACAGATTTGAGTGCTGAAACTAGAAAACTGGCTAGTTATAAGAAAAAAAAAAAACAAGCCAGAAGGCTTCCCTCAAACACAGAAGGGCCTGGGGGCTCAGAAGCCTACAAATAGTCTATACCACTTAACAGGAAAGGCAGGAAATAAGCTTAATTTTTTTTTGTCTGTTTCCCAGATGCTCTCTTTGTACACAGTAGGAGTGCCTGAAATCAGAATATGATCTCACTGCACTCAGTTGAGTGAGCAAATGAGATGGGCCCAGAGGCAGGCTGAGGGGCGGGTAGTTTCAAGGCCACCAAGATTAACACCAAAACAAAAACAGGGAGGGTGGGTGGGAATAACTGAAGAGCAGAATAACTGCCACTTGAGTTAAATATTCCTTCAACACAGTTTAAATCAAATTAAATACTGTACTTTTTAAAAAAAAAGTGCAGATAAAGGTACTTAAATTCTCTTATACGTCCAGTTGAATATAACCAAGTTCTTAGCTGGCAAAAGCTGAGGTTTTTAAGCAATAAAAATTTCACAATGCACCACTTAAAAAGGCAAGGACAGGAAATCAAAGAATGTGGCTACCCCCACACCTGTAATTACTAGCAAATAACACACTAGCTTCAGTTCAAGTTACTAAAGAGCAGAATAACTGCCACCTGAGTTAAATATTCCTTCACACAGTTTAAATCAAATTAAATACTGTATTTTTTTTTAAAAAGTGCAGATAAAGGTACTTAAATTCTCTTATACGTCCAGTTGAATATAACCAAGTTCTTAGCTGGCCAAAGCTGAGGTTTTTAAGCAATAAAAATTTCACAATGCACCACTTAAAAAGGCAAGGACAGGAAATCAAAGAATGTGGCTACCCCCACACCTGTAATTACTAGCAAATAACACACTAGCTTCAGTTCAAGTTACTAAAGAGCAGAATAACTGCCACTTGAGTTAAATATTCCTTCACATAGTATAAATCAAATTAAATACTGTATATTTTTTTAAAAAAGTGCAGATAAAGGTACTTAAATTCTCTTATATGTCCAGTTGAATATAACCAAGTTCTTAGCTGGCCAAAGCTGAGGTTTTTAAGCAATAAAAATTTCACAATGCACCACTTAAAAAGGCAAGGACAGGAAATCAAAGAATGTGGCTACCCCCACACCTGTAATTACTAGCAAATAACACACTAGCTTCAGTTCAAGTTACTAAAGAGCAGAATAACTGCCACTTGAGTTAAATATTCCTTCACACAGTTTAAATCAAATTAAATACTGTATTTTTTTAAAAAAAAAGTACAGATAAAGGTACTTAAATTCTCTTATACGTCCAGTTGAATATAACCAAGTTTTTAGCTGGCCAAAGCTGAGGTTTTTAAGCCATTCAAACAATATGAGACTCTTCATGCCATATTCTCTAGTGTATGCAGTACTTGCCTTGAACAACACAGGTTTTATACTAGCAATTAATTTACTACTACTTTTATTTTTATTTCCTATGACAGTAAAAACATGAGTATTACTGACCTTCCTCGCATCGCAACCATGCCAGGAGGCAGATGTGGTTCTCCTGGTTCACGGTCCACTCTGTTGTAGCTGTGGAGGATATGAGAGGAATATTTAGCCATACCTATCCATGATATACCTGAGCTTGCACTTGTTACGCACATACTGGGGTGATACTTACACATGGCTGGGACATCCCCTGATGTTCTAGCCTCTTGGAGCCACTCCTCCAAGAGGTACCCTTTCTGCCACTTCAGGTCAGCATAGTGGTGCCTGACCTACTCACCAGTTCAGGGTATACCAGTGGCACCGGTGAGATCACAGGTGAGATGGTCCCAGGCCTCTGTCTTATATTGGGAGCCCTGGTACCGGCCCTGCAGCAGTCTCTGTGCATGGTCTTTGACTAGGAGTCCTGCCATGACCTTGGACTCCTAGATACACCAGTGCTGTGCTTGGAAGCACACTCCTTCTCCCCTTACTGCCATAGTGCCTGCAAGGGGAAGCTACAGCCAGTTATGAGCTGCATTCCTGCCTCTTGGGTTTAAGAAGGGACAATTTCCTGCACTTTTCCATGACTGGCCAGTTTTGAAAAGGCTAAGCTATGGGCAAACCTGCTCACCTAAGGTTGGCATTGTTTAAAGGGGTATACCACTGGCCACAAAGAGTTAGCTGGTCTACACATTGCTCACACCTCCTAAGCTGGCCTGTGCAATGCTTAGCACTGCCTACATTACACATTCATTATACTGCCTTTTTGGCATTGTGTTATTATTCATTATACCTTATATGTAAGCCTAGTATCCCTGATTGATGTGTATGTACACTCTGTGGGGTCCTTGTGTTTTATTAGAGACTTCAGCACTCTATTACAATTACACCCCACTTCTGGGCTCACTGCTGTACTCCAGTTTACATATTTATGTTATGTAGTGGGTTATGGCATATATGACTGTATACTGATGCCTTTCACAGGTTCAGTTTGGTTATACTATGGTGAGGACATGTTTACTACTACCTCATTCTTCTGTACTTCTGTGATGGTTTGGTGGATAACTCCTGGGACTATGGTGTATAGGGTCTTGGGTTCAAGACCTGCATGGCTGTTTATTTTGTTAATGGGTAGAACAAGGGCCATTGGATACAGAATGATTAAGGCACTTTTGAGCACTTGTAAGTGGGTTTGTGTGATGGTAAGCACTGCTAACCTGCCATTGCATTTCTTACAGAGAGTTAGCTTTAAAATTGCTTAGCCAGTGTAGGCATTGCTTGCCCCACCATGCAAGCTGACTTAAACCCGCTTACTATTGCTTAAATATGCCTACTACTGCTTATTTGTGCTTAAACCTGCTTACTAGTGCCTTATTCATAATGACACTGACACTTCACATGTGCATTTCCTGCAGTACTCCAGTTCATAAATATATGTTATTTAGTGGGTTTTGCAACACAAATATTGGTCATAACGTGCTTTGCCATGTAAAATGGAATGTGCTGCAGTGGGACTCAAACCGGAAATGCCTGCTCATAAGGTGAATGTTCTGCCCTCTACATTATTGCTATGCTGCTTCATTTGCATATATCTCCCTTGTTATCCTCTTCAGCCTTTTAAGCTGCTTTAACCGTAGCTAAGCGATGGGCACACCAGCGCACCTACGGTTAGCTTTAATTAATTTTTTTAAAAGGATATAACAGCGTTTCTTCATTTTATTTGTATGTACTGTTGTTGTACACATGGGGGACTGTTGGTGGGAATATGGGACCACCTATGAGCAGTCTCACTCATTCCTTACCCCTTTCTGCTAACACACCATTTTCAATAATAAACTAAAGATTTTAGCACAAGAACAAAGTTTAATAAGGGATACTTTAGAAAACTAATGTAAATATTGAAACTGCCTTGACATCTAGGATTGAAGTTTAAGCTATACAATAACTTAATCATCTTGTTTCTGATTTAACATTGTTGATGATTGAATGGTCACAAAGAAGCATTGAAACAGCTGGAAAAGTAAACAAGAAAATGTTTCATGCTAAGCAAACTATATATATATATATATATATATATATATATATATATATATATATATACACACACACACACACACACACACACACACACACACACACATACGTGTATATATATATATATATATATATATATATATATATATATATATATATATATATATAAATATATATATTAGTGCATGGCAAATCCATGAATCCCTCTGTCTAAAGGAGGTATGGGCATCCTCAAAATTGTCTGCATGCATAAGTCTGCAATTGTTAAACTGAATACACATTTGTTGACATCAGCAGATCTAAACCATTAAGAAAACAAAGTAAAAGGTGTCATCTTTGCAATGACTGGCAGAAGCATTTTGGAAAAGAAGAGGATTGGATATCAAGCCAACAGAAAAAAAAATAATTTAATGCATAGGACCAGAAGAGGAAAAAATAAAACTGGAAAACATATGGCTATAGTGACAACTGTAGAGAATCCCTGGAACAACCACATGTTTATTAGGGTATGACATGTGAATGGTTAAGGAGAGGTGAATTTAAGCCAAAAGATGAAAGGCTAATAATAGCAGCTAAGGATAATGGGCTCCTTATGCATCTGTTTATAAAGTCCATAGAAAAAAATGATAGATACAGGTAAATGCAGGTTCTATAATAAGGAACCAAAAGCAATTTCACATCTTGTTGAGGACTGATGGTTGATGGTCTGTATACTGACAATGTGACAAGAATGTTGCTTTGGGGATTATGTAAATACTACAACGTATGGGCACCTAAAAGTTGCTGGAACATCAATCACAGATAATTACTGAAAATGAGGAATAAATAATTATATGGGATCATGTAATACCAACAGTTACAAAAGTAGGAGAAAAAAAGCATATAGTGGTCAGAGAAAAAAAGGACAAAATATCATTAATTAATGAAATAGCTATATCGGTGGATTGCAGTGTTCTACATACTGAAATATGAAAGGCAATACAATATGAGGAAGTGCTTGCATAAGCTAGAGCTATATGGGTTAAAGACACACAGATAATTCTAATAATAGTAGGAGCAAAACAGTTAATAAAAGTAACTTCCGAAAGTACTAAATATGCTACAAGTAAAAGTAACTCCATAAGAACTGTAAAAGAAGTAAATCCTGGGTACCTTGCAGGTACAGAGGAAAGTTGCCATATACACACAGGAATGCATTCCATATGGTTGTGGCCTGCTGCATCCTGCACAACTTGAAGATAGGGAACCTAGACACATGGCCAGAATATCACAGTGTTGAGGAAGCTGGGTATGTCCAACCACCACCACATTTGTCCCATGTCAGGGTGCTCTGCTGGTATGATAACAGTGTCCAAAGTAGGGTGCCATAGTCATACATGTCTTTGAATGAAGCTACAAAATGTCAGCTGAAAGAACAGATATGTAGTACTCTATTTATATAGCAAAGCACTGCAACATGAAAAAATGGATGAACTAGGAAGTATGGCCCTTTGCAGGCCATGGGCTTCTGATCGTGACATATTTTATAGGAACATTTCTTTCATTAAGTGGAGATTATCCTGCAGTATTAGGGCTACCACAGAGTGTCAACTGTCACAAAAAATTGGCACACTCATGTCCAAAACTGTGGTATAAATGAAGCCACTTCAGCTTGAGCTAACTATTCTCCTGGTTTTAGTTAAACCATCTATATAAAATGCAAGTTTTCTTCTTTGCATTTTGTGATGTGTGTCTTTTATTGTTTTATATACCTGGAAGTAGTCATGCTTTTGTATTATTATTTCTATAGCATTCTTAGTTTTATAAAATATTCTTCCATTACTCTCTGAACTGTCTTATGCACTTTATGGTTCCCTTTTCACACACATATTACTGATTGTTTGTCTGTGTGCTATGTTATGCTATCCTGATATTTGTACATGGAACAATTCCTGACAGGGCCATTGGAAAAGCTTACCCAGACTTTGCCTCCACTTGCTGTGAGGGAAAGGTTAGTTTGCTTTTCATTTCTTGTACTTTGTGTTACTTTATTGCCTTTTTTTCTATTTGTATACCATGATTTGTTTTCTTTACATTGTATTTTTCTTGTATTCTGCTTTTAATTGCATATTAAAACTTGAAAAGTGACTATGGCTGGTTGTCTTGTGAGTTAATTTGATTTGTTATATATTTAACTGTGTTCTTAATTTGATTTTTTATACTGATGAAGGATTATGTCTGAAAGCTTTATCATTAAAGCCTTGACATTGTGACTAGATGTGATTTGTTTTTGTCTTGTGAGTCATACATAATTTTTTTCCCATCCTCCCACCCTGTTACTGTTGTGTTCTTAAATACCACTGTCTTTCTAGTTGCCTGCCCATATGTTAATTTGACCATATATCTTTCCCTCTCTCTTTCACTGGCTGGTGTGAGTAAGCACAAAATTATCATTTTGTGAAATAACCCCCTTCAACTATTTACATTTATTGGCCATCCCACTGTATTCCATAGTATCAGAATACAAAAGTCCCACCCCTTTCAATCTATCTTGCTCTTTTAAAAACAGTGGCTCTCCACTTAGACAGCTAAAACATAAGCTAGCCACTTTCATATCTAACAGCTTAGTGTACACTGCAGTGTTTAGGATAAGTCATTTTTTCATCTTACCTTTAAACAGCTATTGCAAGACCACCAGTTATTGCACAGCTCACATTCTGTCTCTCAGTAGTCATCTTGGGATTAGTGCTTCTGTTTTCTCCTGGTGAGAGAAGGAATACAGGGACATTATTTCCTGGAAACTGTTGATCACCAAAAAGCCTAATGACTGCTTTATAGGTGACAACTTGGAATCTGTGCTTATATTCCGGTCCTGGTGAGAGAAGGAGCAGAGTGTATTGATTCCTGACTGTCTCTGGTTGGAAAGTGAGTGTCTGTGCTTAAAATTCCTAATTGGTCTGGTTGCTAATTTAGGCATCTAGCAGGAAAAGGCTACAGGCCTACAAACCCTAGCATCATCTGGGATATGACTATGGATCAATAAACAGGGTGTGGCCTGCTTCTCATCTTGGGATTGGTGCTACCATTTTGCATCTGGTGGGAGAAGAAGCAAAGGAACATTGTAACCCAACAGAGTGAAGCAGTGGTGAGACCAGCGTTAGTACTAGCCAGGCAGTAGCCATTCATGCAACTACCTTCTTTTCATCATTCTTGACAAGCTAATTATTTGTTTTCAGTAGGTATTGCTTGAATTGTTTCTAACTTCAGAATATGTGCCTAAATACGTCATCTTTAAATTTTCAGGGTCTGCGTATTAGTTTCCCCTCAAGTGTTTGGCAGTGCTCTGTATAGACTCAGACACCCTGAGTGAGATGTTTCCTATAAAGGCACAATTGAAATTTCTCCAATACCAAGTTGCACAAAGGACAATTAGTTTACAGTGACAAGCACTGTGCCCATAGTTGCAAACTGGACACTTCTGACAGTGATTTATATCATCGCTCCAACTGCCTAATCAATAAAAAGGGACTGTTGCCATGGATATGAACTTTCCTACTGTCCCCGCTACTGGCTTGGTGGATATGGGCATCTTGAGGCAATGTAGAAATTGCCTCGTGTTTACTGACAGCCAGTTAATTCTCAAACAAACTGATATAGTATGTGAGAGATGCATTTACACAATGTCACTGGAGGCGAAGCTCTCACATAAAAGTATTCTTAATGTCAATAAGGTTGTCAGTAGTACAAATGCTGCACCCATCACACAAAATTCAAAGCAGACATATTGACCCACATATGTTGAGGCACTTAATTGTAACCTTCCTAAACCACAAAGACTTCCTAGATGAAGTACACATAACAGATACCCTGAGCAGCTCCAAATGCACTCTTTCAAAACAACACCCACATTAATACATAGAGCTACATCCATCTCATGGAGCCTCTACCTCTAAGCCCATAAGGCAAGCCACCACACAATACAACATTCTAGTCATTGGAGTCTCCATTGTGAGGCACACTGATGTCCCTCTCACCAGGCTGAGTTAGGAGAAAGTCACGGTCAGTTGCTTATCAGGGATAGGATCCACCACAATCCCCAGACACTCAGGTTATTGGACCACAGTTACCAATATGACTCAGTCATAGTCCATGTGGGAGCAAATGACCTGAGATATACCTCTCTAGACTATATGAAGAGAGACATCACGGAGCTCTTGGAATATGTGTCTCAGGCTGGTATGAACCTAACATTGAGCAGCATTTTACCTTCTCCAAGGATGACGCCACAATATGAACAAAAGATGATTGACTTTAATAATTGGCTTAGTTTCTGGTGTCATTCTAAGGGGGTGCAATATTTGTCAGCATGGAAGTAAAGGCTCAACAGACCATGTTGCTTTGCCGGGGATTGTCTGCACGAATATTAGCTAAAACATTGTCTTCCCTCATACTGCCATTTTTAGGCAATGTCAAACTGAATGTACTTCTGACATAGCAAATCAAAACCAAGAAAATCTAAAGGTATTATTGTCCAAAGCTAGGAGTCTAAACAAAAAACTGCACTCCCTAGAAGCTTTCTTTACCCTAGTGAATGCTGATGTCTGTGTGGTCACTGAGACATGGTATAAATCCACAAAGAGCATACCACCAGTTAAGGTTATAATGCCTTCCACACATTTAAGCCGGCTACTTCACAGGCAGGGATTAAAGGTGGAGTTGTATCTATTTACATCAAAGATAAATATACTTTAAGGCTGATCAAACAGGACAATGCATTTGAGCTGCTCCATGTTCAAATCACCATAGGCAAAATCCAATACCACTTCCTTGTAAGCTATAGGTCCCCTTCTGTGACCCAGGAAACCCATACCATGTGCTTAAACTTATTAGAAACAATAACTATCCAACCCAATACCATATATATGAGTGACTTTAATTACACCATTATTAACTGGGAATCCTATATGACACCAAACATACATGCACAGAGATTCCTGGAATTTGTAAACACATACTCCATGGACCAGCTAGTCAATACACCAACCAGGGGTGCAACCATACTGGATCTGGTCCTCACTAATATGAGAGAGTGCTGCACACCCCCTACTGTAATGCCATCCCTGGTAAGGTCAGACCACAAAATTGTCTCCTTTGAAATAAAAATAGAACCTGGACCCCCAGCTAAACCAAGAATATTTGTGAACTATCCTAAGGCTATCCTCCTGCTATTAAGTGAGAACCTGGCAAAATCTCAAGCCCCCATAAGCCCTGAGAATATTGCTGCCTGTGCAGAACTTTTCACAGCAAGCCTATAAAAGCATGTTAATAGCTGCATAAAGGCAGCTGTACCCAGCAGGAAGAAGTACAGAACTAATTCAAAAAACAAGCCACCCTGGTGGAGTCACAAAATCAATAGTCTGTATAACAGCAGGAAGAAAATCATGGCAAACATTAGGAGGTGCAGCACCCAGTAGGATAAAAGCACTTTCATCAATTAGCAAACAACTCAGAGGACAAATAAAGTCTACCAAAGCCAAATTTGAGGTAAGTTTAGCCTCCCAGGCCAAGCACAGCCACAAAGCATTCTTTAGCTATGTCCACAACCTCAAAGGCAATACACAATTGTGTGCAGAGCTCATTGTAAATGGAGCCACCAATACTGAGCCAGAAAACATAGCAAACCTCTTGTCTGATAAATTCAGCTCCAACTTTACCCTTTTCGCCCCCTCAACCATCCCTCCAGAAATATCATCAAATATAACTCCCCCTACTATCACTAGGGAACAGGTCCTTAATGCTCTCTTTAAGACCAAGAACACTGCATCAATGGGCCCAGACAATATCAAAGGATGCCTTCTAAATAGCAGGAAACATGACCTATCAGGGCCTCTGGAATTACTATTTAACTGCAGCCTGCAAACAAATTTCATGCCTCATGAATGGAGAAAGGTAACAGTCACCCCACTGTGAAAGGTGGGCCATCTACAGTCCCTGGAAACTACAGACTCATAAGTCACACTAGTCTTATATGTAAAGCCATGAAAAGAATTATCATGGAGGTGATCAATAGAGATATAGTAAACCTCTAGACACTGGACTTAACCCAGTGTGGTTTTGGCAAGGGCAGATCATACCTACAAAACCTGGTGCACTTCTTTGAAAAGTTCACCAAAGCAATGGATGAGGGCAAAATTGTTCACACTGCTTAGCTTGATCTGGCCAAGGCATTTGACACAATACCCCACTTGGGCATTGTTGACAAACTCGAGAGGTTAGGCAAAAGCTCATATGTCACCTGGTGGATAGCCAACTGGCTCACAGACAGGACCCAGGAAGTTAGAACTGCGGAGTCCACTTCTACAAAGAGGCCAGTCACAAGTGGAGTCCCTCAGAGATCATTCCTTGGACCACTTCTTTTTTCGGCATATACTTCTCAGAAGTCAAGGCTAATGTCAGTGGTCTCTGGTTGACTAAATTTGCAGATGATTGCAAATTAGGAACTGTCACTGAATCTCACACTGACACAAATCCTCTCCAGGAGGGGCTGACATAGACAAACAATTGGTGTCAGTGCCATGGATTAAAACTAAATGCCAAGAAATACATAACAGTATCCATCCCTGGTAACTATCATATTGACAACCCACCCCTAAAAAGTGATGCAGTAGTCAGGGACTTAGAGACACACAGAGATAGGAATCTAGCCTTTGACCGTCATGTCCCTACAGTGGTGAGGAAATCATTCTATATTGCACAACTTATAAACAAATGTATAGCAGCTAGGTCCAAGGAAGTCATTGCTCCACTGTATTCAGCATTCACCAGACTTTCTATGTGCTCTAGTTAAGTCCCACTATGGTATATCTGTGTACTCCTGCAAATCTATATCTGGATGCTGGATATCTCTTAATGTTATCAAAAATGACATCACTCTCCCTCCTCCATGTTATATCTCTAAGATGCTTCTTAATTGTAAACTTAAAGGAGTGAGAGTACTGGTCAATATAACTGGAGTTACACACTGACCTTGTGTGAAACAGATGGCTTATTCTGGTGAGCAAATTATCACTTTTCTGATCTCATAACTTTTTCCTGTATTCACTTTAGATAAAAGAATATGTTTTTTTTAAAGAAGGTACAACTAGTGCAGCTTACATATGGCTGCCTCCCCATGGATTTTTCTCCGGCAGATACTGTATTAAGCCCCTTATAGCAGTTTTTATAATCTCAAAAAAAAAGTGGTAGAATTTCCTCCCCCTCCTTAACATAAATCTGCAGTCATTTGGTAAGAAGGAATCCAAGCTCTAATCTCTTGTAATATGTTACAACATTTAAAAATGACTTGTTTATTTTTAAAGTTGTTACTCTAAAATGTAGTAATTAAGTTCAGGTAAAATTCATTATTTATAGGTCAAGTTTTCAGGCTAACACTGGAGTTTAGCCTGAGAGTAGGTTTGTATGTCTTGTATAGTGAAATTAACTGTTGCGTTATAACTCGTCTAGAAAATGGTGTTTCAAATCATCATACAAAGACCTATTATGTTTTTAGATTTACAAATGCATTTAATTTACATAAGCCACAGTTTTGCTATCTTCCTATTCATATATGTGGTTGACAACTAATGGTTATAAAGAAGTAATACCTTGTGAAGTGTGATATAAATAAATGCATCAAACAATTTAGTAACAGATACATCCAAAAATTCAATTGTGACCAACTCTGATTTTATAGTAAAACTTATTACAACTGAAAACGGAAACAAATTTTCAAATCATTCAATTGCATCTTTCACAAAATCAAGCAATCATCAGCATATTTGATGTAAAATGCTTTTGAGGCCTCACTTATACATCAAACATCAACATATATGTAAGCAAAAGAAGGGCTCATAGCAGTTTCTAGAAGCTGCAAGCAGCGCTCACCTTTAAAGTAAAAAAAATGCAATGAATACTATTTCTGTGAATTGTAATAGAAAGCCGTTGAATTTGGAAATGTATGCTCTTCTTCCTCTTCAGCTGATGCTTACTACTATTAATTTCCTCTCTAGCGCCCATGCATAACATTCCCAGCTCCTTAATAGTAATGAACTTTGATTTTCTGTACTGTACATTATTCCTTCTCATCTCATTCCATTAGTCTGTCTATTTTGGTATCAGAAATATTTATTAATGTCAATCAAAAATTATACATATGTAAAACAACACCAGCTGAGGTTCTGGAACAAAATGTCATTTGTTTACTTCAGAGTAATGTTTTTCTGAGATCAAAAAACATCTAGATGGTTACAAAAGGAACAGAAATACAAAGTAGACACAATGGCCTTCAGATGTACTAATAAGCAACAGTCCTCTGCTTTTCTGAATTACTTTGATTCTTACAAGTAACATGATAGTCTGTCCTTGTTTGTAATCCAAGATATTATTGTTGTCAAATATCTCTGCACATTTGACAACTTGGTGATACAGTAGACTAAGCCCTCGCTCAAAAGACATACTCCAGTAAAAGAAAAAAATAAAATAAAACAAATCAATAAATTCATACAGGCACAAAATTCATATAAACTGAGACAACACAAAAGTAGTAGAGACCCTTAAGTAATTGAACAAATGAATTTGGGACTAAAATAAAGGCAGACATCAATAAGCAGTGTTGGTCTTCAAAATCATACATAAAACACAGTGAAATTTATAATAATAAATTAAAACAGCATTTATTGTTTATTTAGTATTTGTATTTATTATATATATAATTCTTATTACCCAATGGGCGGACAAAGATTGAACTTCAGTTAGATGAGGTTCAACCCAGTGACGATCAGAGTTCATCCATTAGAAATCACTGTCAGTGAGTTCTGCCAGCAGTGATATCCTTTCTGGTGGAATTTCCCCCTTCTTCAAGTTGGTGTGACCATGGAGTTTGTAGATATAAGTTTTGGGGTAGAGGGGGTTTGCCCCCTCTGTAAAAAAAACGCTTTTAAAAGTGTTTTTCAGCTTTTTTTTTCTTTGTGAATGCAATTCAGGGATTCTGATTCTCATTATTTATTTATTTATTGCCAGTGTGATGAACGGGGAAGTTCACTGGGCCAAGCAGAGCCCATAGTCAGTGGAGACCTGGAGAGAAAAGCTTCAAAAGCAGTTAACAGAATAGAACATGAGTAAAGTGTGGAATATACAGTATGCAAAAGCATAAATATACAATTTAAAATACAAATACACAATCAGGGAGTATATGTTTAAAAAATACAAATGTTAAAGTATAGATAAAGTCAAAAGTAATACAGAGAATATAATTAAAATACAAGCCATCAAGTGTTAATACAAGTTTAGTGTTTGTTCTGACAATAATGTTAGTGATCAGAGGTGGTAGTAGATGAGATTGAAGGGAGGTTTGAAAGAGAAGACAGTGTAATTTAGGTAGGAAGGGAGCAGAAACAGTCCTAGTTTGAGGTAAGGTAAGAATGGAGGAGAGATTTGAAATTAGAGTGGTTGTGAGTACAGCGGAGGGGGGGGGGATTTCATAGTTTAGCTAAGGAGTGCAATAGAAATAATTGGCCAGGAGGGTGAAGGGGTTTATAGATTTTAAGGAGGATTTGGTTTTCAGATCTAACAGTATGACTGGAGAGGTAAAGGATTAAGATAGATAAAAGAGAGGGGTAGATGGGAGGGTCGAATATGAGTCTGTGAGCAGTGGTGAGTTGCATGAATTTCAGGTAATTGTGAAGCTTAAGCCAGTTTAGGGAGTGGAGGGAATGGCAGTGATGGGTGGAGTATTTGGACGTGTAGTAAATTTACAGACTTTATTATAGCAGGCTTCCAGTTTGTTTTTTAGGCTGAGTTGGAGATGAATAAGAAGAGGGGCACCATACATAAGAAAGGGGAGCAGGTAGGAGAAGGCTAGAGTATGTCTGGTAGCAGTTGTTAGATAGCGATTTTGTCTGTACAGCAGACCTAATTTTTGGTGTTTTTTTTATATTATTTTGGATGTGGATATTGAATTTTAAATGTTTATCAATGGTGACTTGAGTAGTTTGGTGTGAGGTACAATATCGATTAGAGTGTTATTGTGGCTTTTTATTTTAAAGGCGCTTTTGTCTATGGTGAAATTTCTCGAAGGAGAGAATATCATGATTTTTGTTTTGTTAGCCTTGAGAGTGAGATGGTTGTTTAGCATCCAAGTTTCAGTATTGGAAAAGGCTGTTTGGGTTTTGTGAAGGAGTTCAGAGAGAGAGTTTCCTGTACAGATGATTGTGGAATCATCAGCGTACTGGATCAGTGTAGAATTGTCTATGGATTTGTGAAAGTTCTTAATGAAAATATTGAAAAGTAAGGGGCCGAGAATAGAGCCTTGGGGGATGCTAGAGGGATTGTTGAGAAATGATGAAGTGGAATTTTTCCATTTAAGAGCTTGTTGTCAATTGAAGAGATAGCTTGCAAACCAGACTGTGGAGGATGGAGAAAAACTGAGGGAGGAAAGCTGAAATAAGAGTAGAGAATGTGAGACAGTGTCAAAAGCTTTGGAGAGATCTAAGTAAAGGGTGGATACCATTTTCCCAGAGTTCTGAGCATGATTAATGGTGTCAAGGAAGGACAGAAGAGCAGTGGTAGTGCTGTGGCCAGGCTTGAAACCATGTTGTGTTGGGGTATGAAGATGACTGTGTGTTAGATATGGCAAGGGTTGGTGATGAATGTACTTTTCAAGGATTTTGGAAAGAGGTGAGAGAATAGCTATAGTTCAGAAGTTAGTAGTGTCTGTGTTACTGCTGCCTTTGTGGCGACGGGTGACAAAAGCTTTCTTCCAGAGTGAGGGGACACAGGCTTCTTGGATGGACCTGTTGATAAGAATGGAAATGGGGAGGGCAATGCTGTCTGCAGCCATCTTAAGGAAGGATGGAGGCAGATTATCAGGAGTGTAGGAGCAAGGTTTTTGTTTAAGGAGGAGTTTTTTTATGCTGCTGGTGGGGATAGGTTTAAGACTGAAAGATGGAGTGTTAGAGGGAAAAACAGTGGATGGGTGACTAAGAGAGGGAGAGAAGATGGGAAAGTTTACAGTTAGTTTGGCTATGCAGAGAAAGTCAATGTCCCATGTTACCATCTCAGTCACTGGAATTTTAAATTCTGCTGGAGTTTGAAAAAAAAATAATCTAAACAGGAATTCAAATCTTACGTTGATATACAGTGCAAACATCCCCATATATCACATTTAGGGCTCTTTCCCCCTGTACTCCTTTACTTAATATAATTATCTTCATTCAAGTTTGCTGCACTTCAGGTAAGGAAATTTCATCTTTAGCAGTCTTATTCAGAAAGTGGTTTTACACTTAATGAGAAGAGAAAAGGCATCTGTTACACTCACTGTAAAATGGCAGATAACACATGTAACTCTGACCCTTGGAACAGCAAGACTTTAAGTTTGATTAGAGGGAATATGTATGAGTTCTGAGATTGTGGTACTTTGGTGTATCCCCCCCACTCTAAGGCACAATGATTGCATTTCACACATAAATGTAGCAAGGTATGAGATCATGCCACATCCCAATACTGTAAGATGCAGGCGTTCAACGCCCCCCCCCCCCCAAAATGCATTTAAAGGTATAAGTGAGTTTAAGATACTACTGATGCTTGTCAGAAATGCAGTTTAATTTTTGAAGTGCTGTGACTTAGAGCATCGGGTGTAGTATTTCTGATAGAGAGGGTCAACTGTTTTTATTGCAGCTACAGGATGTCTGAAAACTATATAGATTAGAAAACAGACTTTTAAGTTCCTGTTGTCCAAATGTGTAACAATTCTTTATCAGTCCATTATATTTCAGCAGATACCCAGTAAATAATGCCAGGAATCATTTCTTTTTACAGTTTATATTATTAAGGTCATGCAGATCAATCCAGCTGAAATTATCATTTATAGTGTAAGAAAAGCTTTGTGCTAAATTCCACATGTAACATTTCCCCAAATAAAGGAAAGAAAAACAGAAACACATGCTGCAATCTGTTTATCCTGTATTCCAAACACACATACATAAGAAATTACCACTCTCTGTAACATTTATTAAACCTGTTTTTTGTTTTTGTCATGCAGTTTAACATTGTCCTTCTTATTATTCCTATACCTCTCAACCTCTTAGTGCAAGAATTCTAGACAAGCCAAAAACAATACTGGACAAAGGCCCCAAAATATGGACAATTTTAAAAGGACATGAAGGCTGAAAATCAAATGCCTGTTATCAGTTAATTTCAATCTTCAATGATTTGCCAGAAAACCAAAAATATTACAAGGAACAAACCAAAAAACATGATTCAAACATCTGGACATGGGTTCATAGGTTCATAGGTCCGTAGGATGGTACTAGGCTATCAGCTCTAGGGCCTATACAAGCCTAGCCATAACAATTCTCTGGCTATTTCTTCCCACACTATTTACTTCCTTGGACCCCTGTCTAACAGGGCAACTGATGTGATCCCTGGGGTAAATTTACTTTCTCCCATCCAATCGTCAAGGTTCCTTTTGAAGAGGGCCAAAGAGGCACTCTGCTTGACATGTATGGGCAATCTATTCCAGAGTCTGGGTGAGTCTCTGGGTCAGGAACCTATCCCTCTAGCATGTTTTGTTTATTGTGACGACAAGGTTTAGATCCTTGGAGCGTGTGGCTCTGAGGGATTGGGATTTTTTTAAGTGTATCATGTCCAACAGCTCTGGGTTTGACATGGCCTTGTATGTTAAGCAGAGATCGCCTCTGAGTAGACGACATGCAACGGAGTATAGCTGGAGTTTTTTAAGGCGGTCAGCATAGGGCATCTGCTTAAGGCCTGTGATTCTTTTATTGAGGTATTTCTGCAGTCTTTCCAGTTGTTGCAGATGTCTTGAGAGGTATATACCAAATGGGGCATTGTATTCTATAATGGGTCTAATGAGGGATGAGTACAGTGGGACAATGACCTCCTTTTTCTGGATGAAAAGCCCTTAGTGATGAGGTGTGCCACATAGAAGGATTTCCTGACTGTTGTGGCGATGTGGTTATCGAAGGTGAGACCACTGTCCACCTGTGTCCCTAAGTTTCTTATCACACTTTCAGTGTTTAGTGTACTGCCACCTATATGGTAATTCATGGGTACATGTTTTTTCCCAAAGGGGATAACTATACATTTCTTGGCACGAAGCTTGAGACCAGGGCTCTGGCACCAAGCATCTGTTTCTGTAAGGCCCTTTTGTAGAGTATCCACATCATTTGGGGAGTCAATAATGGCTCCCAGTTTGCAGTCATCTGCAAACTTTGTTAGCCAGAGTCCCTTAGTGTTGGTCTGTACTTCAGACAAGTAGATGCCAAACAAGAGTGGTCCCAGGACTGAACCCTGAGGTACTCTACTTGTCACTTGTCTGGAGCTGGATTTGGAGTCAGCTACTTTTAGTGTGGGTTCTATCAGTAAGCCAGTTAGCAACCCATTTGGTGACGTAGGGATTAATGCCCAGCTTAGTAATTTTATCTATTATTCCAGAGTGGGGGATGGTGTCAAAGGCCTTGGCATGGTCTAGATAGGCTGTGTGGACCACCTTACCCTTGTCCATTGCTCTGGAGACTGATTCGAAGAAGTCAGTCAGGTTCAGGTGACAAGATCAGCCCTTCACAAACCCAAACTGGGTGGGGTCCAGTGTTTGAAGGTTGTCAATGTTTTTGTTTATAAGTTCTATGATAATACGCTCCATGGCCTTGCAGCCAAGGCTTGTCAGACTGATGGGACTGTAGTTTCCAGGATCCAAGGTGGATCCCCCCTTGTGGAGTGGGATAGCTGTAGCTCTGCGCCACTCAGTGGGCATAGAACCTGAGGTGAAGCTATGATTAAACATGTGACTTAGGTGAGGTGCCAGTTCATATTGTAGTTCATGTAGTACACAGCCCGGGATGTCATCTGGTCCCATGGGTGCTGTATTCTTAGCTTTGGAGAGTGCATTTTTTACCTGTGTGGCCATTATTACTGGAATTTGGCAATCTTCCGGTATTGAGATGGGCCATTCAGGGGGTCAGCGGGGGGGGGGTGAAGTTAGCACTGAATCGATCTGCCAGGATATTGGCAATATCCTTGGGATCAGTATATTTAATGCCATTCTGTTTTAGCTCAGAGCAGATCTGAGCATTGCCATTTAGATGCTTGACATAGTTATAGAATGCCTTGTGGTTGTCTTTGGAATCTTTGGCAATTTTATTTTCGTAACTAGCTTTGGAGGATTTTGTGAGGGATCTCAGTTTCTTACTGAGGCTGGTAAGGGAGTTTTTTGCATCCTGGGATTTTTCTCTTTTCTGCAACAGTTTCTTCCTTTTGTTGTAAAGTTTGTTTATGGCAGGGGACCACCAGATTGGCTTCCTTTTTTTGGATGAGAGCATTTTGGTTCTCTTTCGGGTGGCACGATTCATGCATGAGTGGATGTGCTCGTAAAGTGCCTTAGTGTAGGATTCAGCAGTTGAACTTTCAGTTCTAGTCTGCATGGGTGTCATGAAGTTTGTCACTTCTGACTTGAGTAGCATGAAGTTGGCTTTGGAGAAGTTTTTTATGGAGGTTTCCTTACTGGGTGGTGAGGGTGGGATGTGGATGTTAAGGGTGATTAGCTTATGGTCAGACCTGACTAACGAGGAGGTGACCATATGTGTGGAGCATCAATTTTCCATGTTGGTAATGACCAGGTCTAGGATTTTGGAGCCCCTGTTGGGACTATGGATTAGTTGATCCAGGGCGTTGGAATTTATAAATTCCAAGAACCATTGAGCAAAGGTGTTGGCAGGGTAGTTTAAATCACCCAGTATTAGGGTGTTTGGTTCTATCTTAATATTTTTCAGTATGTTTAGAAAGGTGTAGTGAGAATCTTGGGGCATGTTGGGGGATCTGTAGCAAGCTACAATTTGGATTGCAGTCTTACCTAGTGTTAGTTGCACCTGGAGAATTTCAGATGCATTGTGTTGGGCAACTAGCCTGGTGGTGTGAATATCCTTGGTGAATATTGACACTCCTCCACCTTTAGTGTTTTGGTCCTGGTTTGGTGGCCGAAAAGTGTGGTAAGAGTTGTAGCCTGGTATTGCAGGGATGCTCTCTGGAGCCTTAAACCAGGTCTCAGTTACTGCACAGATATCAATGTTCTCCATTTTTAGCAGTGCCTCGAGAGAGTGCATTTTGAGGTTTAGACTTCTAGCATTGAGTAGCATTACCTTCAGATTTTGCATGCTTGTACCTGTTACGGTGGTGGTTTTGTCCTTTGAACTTTGCCTAAAAAAGGCACTATAGGGGTGGCAAAAGCCTTAGCCAGTAACCTGAATCCCAGAGGTGACAGATACAGACCATCTCTGACAAAGCATCGTGGTATGTTGATCATGTCATCCCAGGCAGACAGATACTGGATCCCCTTTGAATGACACCAGAAGCTTAGCCAATTGTTGAAGTCAGTCATTTTATCCTTATATTGTGGTATCATTCTGGGCGAAGGCAGAATGCTACTCAGGGTTAGGGTCATACCTGCCTGAGCCACATGATCCAAGAGCTCTTCCATGTCTCTTTTCATGTAGTCCAGGGAGGTACGTCTCAAGTCATTCACTCCAACATAGACAATGACAGAGTCATATTTGTACTTGTTGTGGAGTGACTTGAGTGCATGCGTTATATCCTGGCACCTGACAGGGAGCTGACTGTAATTTTCTCCTTGTTCAACCTGGTGAGTGGGACATCAGTGTGCTAGAATATAGAGTCACCTATGACTAAAGTGTTAGGTACGTTGTCTTGCCTTAGGGGCTGTTGCTGGGTGACACACTGGTGTTGTGAGCTATGTGACACTTTGGTTGTGATTGGTGTTTGTTTGCATTTCAGCTTCAGAGGTCCTTGTTGCTTGGGGAGGTTACAGTTAAGGGCCTCTGTATATGTGGATCTAGTGTTGCTATATGTGGGTGTTGGTGGTGTGGGTTTAGAAGGGCTATGTGTTGCTTGAGGTGTAGTGTGGGTGTTAACCTTCTCCTCTTGACTGTCTAGCACAATCTTGGGTGGAGAGAGCTTTGCTTCCACTTTGGCTATGTAAGTGCATCTCTCACAGGTTGTTGTGTTGGGTGGTAGGAGGAGAGATATGTCTGTGTATATGAGGCAATTGCTGCATTTCCCTGGTATGCCCAGATTCACAAGGTGGACAGGAGAAATCACTGGAAGCTGACCCTTGGACATGCCTGGTTTGGTGCTTTTTTTTTTTTTTTTGTAAAGTACAGGAGCTGTTTTCTCTTACCTTAGCAAGGTACTTTGCAATTGTAGGCTGTTTAGTGCCTATTATTAATTTATCCTTATTAACAAGGAAATTTGAGTGCTTGTATCAGTTTAAGGCTTACTAGTGCTTTCCAGCAGGTATTAGAGCAAGTGCTAGTCACAGGGATACTTAAAGGTAAGATGAAAAAAAAATGCACACTGCAGTGTGCACTAGAGAAGTTAGATGTGAAAGTAGGTAACTTAAGTTTTACCTGTTTAAAAAGTTAAGGTTTAGTGGAGAATTACTATTTTTTAAAACAGCAAGATGGATTGAAAGGGGTGGTCACTTTTGTATTCTGGTACTATCGAATACAGAAGGATGGCCAATAAATTTAAATAGTTGAAGGGGAGTGATTTCAAATTTCACAAGGCAGTGAAAGTAGAGAGGAAATTAGATATATGGTCAGATTAACATAAGAGGCAGGCAACTAGAAAGACAGTGGTATTTAACAAGACAACTGTAACTGGGTGGGGGGGGGGATTTCTGCCTGACATTCTGCGAAAATCCGAACAATTGATATAATTACTCTTCTTGTCAAGTAATGATCTTAAATCTGCACAGACTGTTCAGATAGTAATATTTCGAAGTGGAGAACAAAATATTGATGAAAGTCTATTCTTCAGTGGAGTTTAATATAAATTTCAATGTGTATTACAATCTTTATCAAGATTCTCTTTTCTAAAACTGTATGCAGTGCAAAGAACAAAATAAAATAGATGAGTAAACGATATATATGTCATCATAAACATTCACTTTCTGACTTACATAGAAAAATATGCATTTTGTTTTCTGAATATTAATGAGGTGTGTATGTTTTCTAAATGCGTTAAATTACTTTTCCTCATTCTGCAAATTCCACGCCATGCAGGTACATGATTTAATGCCTGAACTACATCAAAGTGAAACAACTTTTTATTATAAGTTCAAAGTATAAAATGAAAGACCATTTTAAAATATATAAAATGTTAGGGTATATATCTTTGGCATGTATCAACCCATACACATCAGGCAGTTTGAAAGTATCAGTAGGTTCCTAACAATGAGGTAGGACTTGACACTCTGCCCTCACATTTAGTCGCTTAGAGACACTTACAGAAATCTATCTCTAGCTTCTGTGCCATTAGGGATACAACTTTCCTTGACCTCATTCATCTCCACAAGACCAATAGCACCACAAATAATAGCATTAAGAGCATATATCTTCACCAACATATAAGCAAAACTCATTGGAGTGAAGATTTACTGAATGTCTACCCTATGCCTTGAAAAAGTACTCTTGTATATCAGGTAAAGAGACACCCTTGCATTACCCAAATACAAGCTTACTGACTGAATGTATATCTGCAAATGTACCTCTGGATAAGTCTTTCTAAAGATGGAGATACATCCTGAGGATGGGAGTTGACAAAATGCAAATTATCTCTGCAATCACTTTTATTGTAATTCTTATGATCTTATGTTTTACAAAAACATTTTTGTTTTGTTTTCCTTATAAACATATGCAAATGTACATATAACAAATACAATAAAACAATAACAAAACTATTTACAATATTTAAATTTATCCATGATAAACAATCATTTTATTCATGAGAAGTTATCAGTATTTCTTCAAAAGGTTTTCCAATTTTTGCCATGCTAGTTTTTTTATGAGTAATGTTAGTTCTATAACAAATGGTTTGCAGTTCGTTTTTCACAAACAACTTCTGCTAAATTAATAAATTCTTTAAACATCAAATCGTATTTACTTTTCTAGTTCAAACTAATAACTTTTCTGGCAATTGAAGAATTGACCAGAGTAACTGAATCTGAGATTTAGGTATTACATTAGGTACAGGAACACTGAACAGGATTAGTGAGATAGAAATATGACATTTATCAGACCATAAAGCCTTTAGAAAATACCTGACGTTTTTCCAGTATGAACATTTCAGCATTCAATGCACATGTGAACCCAGTTGGCCTCTAGTAATTCATCACATTTCCAACATTTAATTTCACTGTTTTTGAGTATAAGATTTATTTTATGTTGAGTATAGAAACTCCTTTTCATAAATTTCCATGTATACAATCTCCAATATAATGAAGAAGAGGTAGCATATGTAGATTTCAATAACATTTTTTTGATTCATCAGATATTTGTTCTCCATTAATCTTTACATAGTAATTCTAAAAATCTGAGTCAAACTTTAGAGTGTCTTCTCTTAGTATATTATAGATAGGTGAGATACTTAATTTTGATCATCTGTTTTTTCAAGACACCTAATAAAAAGCTGAATCAAACTAGGAATAGATTCAGTCTCTAGGTTGATTGATACTCTCATTTTGTTTTCTATAAACTGCCATAATGAGTGTATAAACAATCATCTTGACTATTATCAAAACTACATAGAAGAGAGTTTAGTGGTTTAATACTCTTATTTTCAATAAACTGATGCCAGAATATCAAGTTGTTTTCTTTAATTTTTGCATCGCATTGATGTTGAAAGAATCTAGGCAATCAGGAGAATATGCTATAGGCAATATAAGAAATAGCAATTGTTCAATGTTGTAATTACAATCAATTATATTTTTAAAGATATTAAATATTTGACTAATGCCATAAGAAAAATGATCAAACTTCTTATTAAATAAACAAAATTCATGTAAAAGCCAATGAACTCTACTTATTCCATATTGTTCCTTAAATTGATTTTCTATAGTTCTGACATCAGTTATATGAATCTCATGTATTATTTTCCAGCCAGATATATAGGTAGGTGAGATCCAATGTAATATTACATTAATTATAACTGATTTGGAATAAAGATCTATGCTAGGGAATGCTCTTCCATTACTGTTCAATGCTCTAATGTGCCATTTATATGCAATCCTAGGTTTTAAGGGGAACCATAAAAATTTAAGTAGCATGGAATCTAATTTTTTAAATAAGTTTTTGGGAGGGGGTAGTATCAATGACTGTATATAAAACAAAATTTTAGGTAAAATTATCATTTTAATTAAAGAAAGCCTATCCTCCATTGTGAAGAATATTTTATTCCATCTTTTGATTAGTTCACTAATGCTGGTTATTAAATTATTGTAGTTTAGTTTAACAGACTCTTTATATGTACTCTTTATACTGACAACCAAATATTTTAATACATTATTCTTCCAATTAAACAGTCTATTCTCTCTTAGGTTTTTGTTGATATTTTTTGTTAATTAGTAATGTTTTGGATTTATTATGATTAAATTTAAGCCCTGAAATTCTTTCAAACTTGCTTAAGGTATTTATAATGTCATGCAAAGTACCATCAATATCACCCAACGTTAACAACATATCATCAGCAAATAAACATATCTTAGAACAATAGTCCTTATTAACTTTGCAGCCTTTTATATTTTGCTTGTTTCTGATATATGTCGCAAAAGGTTCCATTGAAAGAGCAAACAATAATGGTGACAAAGGACAACCTTTTCTAGTTCCCTTGAGGATTTCTATTGGTGAGGATAGACATGATCCAATTTTCACATAAGCTTGTGCCCCACTTTACATTTTCATTAATAAGTTGATAAAATCTGAGGAGAATTCAAAAACAATCAGAATTCTTTGTAGATAAGACCAACTAATAGAATCAAAAGCCTTTTGTATGTCTAAGCTGATAATAGTTAGTTGTTTTTTTTTTGTATTTGTATGCTATGTCTATTAATGATAGTAATTTAATAATGTTATCTTACACCTTTCTTTGAAGAATGAACTCTGTCTGATCATTATGTATTAGATTAGGTAATATTTTCTTTATCCTATTAGCTAATATTGTCATGAAAATTTTATAATCAGTGTTTAGTAACAAAATTGGCCTATATGAATCACAACATTTGGGGTTCTTACCTTGTTTTAAAATGGTGGAGATAATTGGATATTTCCACGATGGGGGTGTTATATATTTTTGTTTAGCCATAGTAAAGGCACTCATCATTTTCTTTATTATATATTCAGGAAAAATCTTACATAGTTCAGGAAATGTTATTTGTTTATTTAATATGTTATTTTGTTGCATTGACACCTTAGTAGTCATATTTTCCAGAACAAAAGTATTTATTACATTATCTGTCTCCAAAAATGGTGTGTTATTATTTATATCTTTATATTAGTTTCTGAACACTTCTAATATGCCCACTAAGTTAGATGTACTCTTAACTGAACCATCACTTTTATACTTAATCTCATTAATAAGATTTTGATTGTTTATTTTTTTTTTATCTTACTGCTTTTTTATGCAGATATTTAGGATTTACAGCATAAGATTGTAATTTCAATTTTTTCCAGGTTTATGGCTACCTTATGATTCAGAACTTCTAAGTATTTTTGATTTAACTTAGTAATTTCATTATGTGCTACTTTGCTATTTGGTTTTGCATCCATTTTTAAAAGTTCTTTGTCCCACTCTCTTCTTTTTTTTTAAGGTACTAAGATTTTATTTTACCATCTATATAAACTTTAAAGGTGTCCCATAGTATAATATCAGTCACTTCACCATTATCATTTGTTTCCATAAACATGTCTAATTCTTTCATGATCCATTCCCTAAAGTCTTTAACTTAGTTATATAAGCAGGGAATCTCTGTAGAAATCTTAAATCACCTGTATGCATAGTTAATGTAAAGTTTATAGCATTATGGTCTGAAAGTGGACAAGTCATTATAGATACATCACTTATTTTTGAGTATATATTATTTGATACAAAGAGGTTATTAATGCTTGTTTGTGTACCAAACTGATATGAATAGTGAGTATAGAATAAGGAATAATGTTCTCTTAGACCATGTATACTTTTAAAGTTCATCTGGTTTGTAAAGTCATTTAACTTCTTGGGTTGAGATGTTAGTTTTATTTTACCATTTTAAGATATATCATTGCCTGATAATAGGCAGTTAAAATCACCTGTTGCTATAATTCCCCCTTTTGCATTTAAAGTAATCAGGTCCAGATATTTGTCAACATATTTAGTACTTAGTCCTGGTATTCAGTATGTATTAATCAAAGTATAATACTTCCTATTAATTTCCAAAATAAGCATGCTTAGCATCCCATCTTTATATAAAATTGTATCTATAATTCTTGGCATAGTATAAGTATTTTCCATAGGATAAGAGTGCCCCTTCTCTTAGTCTTAAATCATGAATCAGCCAGAATGGTATAGCCATTACATGAGTATTTTTGAAGGTCTTTTTTTAATAGATGGGGTTTCTGTAAAAAGATGATCTGGGCTTTATGCATTTTGATATATTTAAGCAAACCAGCTCTTTTGACATTGTTCAAACCATTAATATTTAATGATAAACATTTATAAGCCATTGACTATAATATGTATGTTTTTACTTACTGAAAAACCTTTCTTCCATGTTGAGTTGAAATCTACTGAAAACGTACTTATCATGGATGTATAACGTGTATTAAGCACTACTTTCAATAACCCAAAACTATTTACAAACACATACATGAAACATAAAGTTTCTGGTTTAGTTAAAAACTTAACTAAACCATCCATTCACCACCTCTCCAACACCAAAATACACAAATTATCAATTTCTGCTTAGAATATAGTATAAAAAAAAAAAAGCATTATGAAAGCAAGTAAAGAAATATGAGTCCATGAAATATATATTAAAATGAGAATGTCCAATATAACTGAAGCTATGTATAATAATAGCACCTCTGATAAGTTGATATGTCAGAAATACACATCAGATCAAAGTATGTATAAACATTAGAAGCTGAAGGTTAAGAAGATTGTGATTATTTCCAAGACTTTTCAAGAAACATCAGATGTTTTAATAATTTTGTCAGTCATCTAACATTTTTCATGTAAGGCTCTGTTGAATATATATATATATATATATATATATATATATATATATATATATATATATATATATAAAAAACACTTATTACAAAAAAAGCCTCAAAACCCTCTGTTGAGTTACTAAAGGTTTAGTTATGTAACATAAGTCCGATGTTAATATGCATAATGAGTTTTCTAATGCAGCTTCTAGTTCATTTGATGTTATTTAGTTACTAAAAGTGTAATTGAATCTGCAGAATGTATGCATCTATAAAAAAAAAATAGATGTTTTCAAAGAAGTTAAACACTTTTATCAGAACTAATTATTTACCATTTAAAGTATCTAAGTGAAGGATAACAGAATTTCAAGAGAAAAGAATTCTAAATACAGCCATTTAACAAGTTCAAAAGGTCAAATTATGTTATCACTATTGTTTCCTGAAGCTGCAGCTTTATAAACTTGTTAAAAAGTATCTAAATAGGCTCATGCACATCAGAGGTTGTCTCTAGTAAGGAAAAAAGCATTTTCAGCAGGAAATCAAATCTTGAAGATTTAGAGTTTACAGAAAAAAAAAAACATTCAAGCTGCCTTGTCAGTGCATGTCATGAATCTCCACAATGAGAAAAGTTGCACAGACCACCAGTTTCCTCACAAAGCATCAACATCATGAAAAATGAACTCTTTCATATAAAAAACAGCTATTTAGAAGTAACAACAGCTGCCTCAAATCAGAAATCATTTTATAACATTTCAATAATTTACCCACCAATTAACCAGACCTGAGAAGAGAAACAAAAGAACCTAGTATATATATATATATATATATATATATATATATATATATATATATATATATATATATATATGTGTGTGTGTGTGTGTGTGTGATGTGTGTGTGTGTGTGTGTGTATGTGTGTGTGTGTTATATGTATGGGTCTACTGCGGTTGATTGAAAACTCACTTGTCTGAAAATGAAATTACTAGGACCACTTCACTGAAAACTCACGTGACTGAAACTAATTTCGTTGAAAGTTAGAAATGGCCTTTTCCCCACTGTAGTGTGACCCTGGAGTTAGTATATACAGTAAGGGGGATCTTGGTTATCGGATATTGGTTATCTTGGAAACAGTTATTTATTGTACTTGTAAGTATCACTGTGTATAGTTTACTTTCAATGAAATGAGTTTCAAAGAAATGAGGTGCAGGTTGTCGAATGCATCTTTGTCGAACAGTAAAGTGCGAAAAGCCAAAATAGCAAAGTGGCGTGTCAGCAAATTTTTTTCCTGGGAAAGAATTTGTTTGGCCGCTTTCGCTACTTTGTCTTTTCGGTACTGTAGTGCATTCTCACAGTTGGTATATTTAAGTAGGGGGGTGTGGGGGGGTGAATCCCCCCCATGGTAAGTAATGTTTTACTGTTTTCTTTTCAGAACAGCGATTATTTTCCATTGGAAAATAATCGCTGTTTTGAAGTTTTGATGATTTAGGCTTTCACTTACATGGGGTCGATTATCTGTCATTTACTCTTCTGAGCATACAATATGATAATATAGACCCTGTAGATAAATATGTATATATATATATATATATATATATATATATATATATATATATATATATAACATACACTTAGCCATCTATAAAACACCATTAATGTACTGTATTCATTGTGTAAACAAAGAGTTTAAAACATCTAGTTAGAAACACTGATCAGAAACATATTGTTACTCCACCACTGACCCACTAGAAAAAATGCACTTTGCTATTAAGTCAAATTTTACTATTACTGCAGAATTAGAAGACATATATCATTTGTAGTTATCTAAAAGGGAAAAGTGTGTAAAGTACTTATATTAGGGAAAAGAAAGAAAAGGAGCATTACTACAAAAAGGAATAGGAAGAAAGAAGCGAGAGAGAAAGAAAGAGAATGTTGTTTAAATATTTAGTATTATATGTTATTAGAAGAAGTAGATATAGAAAGGAAAAGAGAAAGTTAATAATAAAGATGATTCGCATTACCTTAAGTACAGAGCTTTTCCAGAATCAAATATATTATGATTCATAAAACAAAGCATTTAAAATTAGAAGAAATGTATTCATTTGTCCATTAGTTTCTTAGTTTTGTTTGCTCCTTCCTTCACAGACCGTCCATTTTTTGTTACCTGTCTCCTCAAACTTTGGGATGACCATTCCATTTATTTTATGTCTGACAGTATTTTCTTCTTTTGGATAAATTCTACTGCTTCTTGTAGGGAATCAAAGATCTTCGCGCCTTCTGTCAACGTGATTTTTATTCTTGCAGGAAATAGAATTTGAGCTTTAATATTGGCTTTTTTCAAGGACTTAATTAGAGGAACACACTCTTTTCTTCTGGATATGACTGTAGAGGTGTAGTCATTGTAAAAACTAATAACTATTTCACCATTCTTGATAGGGGAATTAGTCCAAGCTGATTTCAGCACTAAGTCCTTGTCATGTGAGGAAAGAAATCTAACTATTATAGACCTTGGGTTACTCAGAGATGAAGTTGGATTTGCCAGGGAGCGATGAGTCCACTCAATTCCAAAAGAGAGGGATTCAGACATGTTTAGTGCTGATGAAAACCACTTATTGAGGAATTGAATCTTGTTAGCACCTTCTTTCTGAGGAATTACATATATTCCTATGTTATTCTTTCTTTGTCTACTTTCAAGGTCTTCCAGTTTCTCAATCAGCCTGGTGGTTTGTTTCAGAAGAAATTCATTGTGATGTTCCTTTTCTGTCACTCTAGTATCTAGGTCAGTTACTGTTTCCTCTAAGGCAAGAGTCTGTTCAGATTATTTTTTTACTATTCCATTTAGAAGTTCCAGTTGTTTACTGCATTCTTGTTTGATAATAACCATTTTGTTTTCATTGTCCATTTTAGTGACAGTTCTTGGATGTTTGTTATTATAAGATGTAGTTCTTTCTTCACTGCACTCTCCTGGTGTGGGTTCTTCACGTTGCTCATGTTTTTAGTGACAGTTCTTGGATGTTTGTTATTATAAGATGTAGTTCTTTCTTCACTGCACTCTCCTGGTGTGGGTTCTTCACGTTGCTCATGTTTTTAGTGACAGTTCTTGGATGTTTGTTATTATAAGATGTAGTTCTTTCTTCACTGCACTCTCCTGGTGTGGGTTCTTCACGTTGCTCATGTTTTTAGTGACAGTTCTTGGATGTTTGTTATTATAAGATGTAGTTCTTTCTTCACTGCACTCTCCTGGTGTGGGTTCTTCACGTTGCTCATGTTTTTAGTGACAGTTCTTGGATGTTTGTTATTATAAGATGTAGTTCTTTCTTCACTGCACTCTCCTGGTGTGGGTTCTTCACGTTGCTCATGTTTTTAGTGACAGTTCTTGGATGTTTGTTATTATAAGATGTAGTTCTTTCTTCACTGCACTCTCCTGGTGTGGGTTCTTCACGTTGCTCATGTTTTTAGTGACAGTTCTTGGATGTTTGTTATTATAAGATGTAGTTCTTTCTTCACTGCACTCTCCTGGTGTGGGTTCTTCACGTTGCTCATGTTTTTAGTGACAGTTCTTGGATGTTTGTTATTATAAGATGTAGTTCTTTCTTCACTGCACTCTCCTGGTGTGGGTTCTTCACGTTGCTCATGTTTTTAGTGACAGTTCTTGGATGTTTGTTATTATAAGATGTAGTTCTTTCTTCACTGCACTCTCCTGGTGTGGGTTCTTCACGTTGCTCATGTTTTTAGTGACAGTTCTTGGATGTTTGTTATTATAAGATGTAGTTCTTTCTTCACTGCACTCTCCTGGTGTGGGTTCTTCACGTTGCTCATGTTTTTAGTGACAGTTCTTGGATGTTTGTTATTATAAGATGTAGTTCTTTCTTCACTGCACTCTCCTGGTGTGGGTTCTTCACGTTGCTCATGTTTTTAGTGACAGTTCTTGGATGTTTGTTATTATAAGATGTAGTTCTTTCTTCACTGCACTCTCCTGGTGTGGGTTCTTCACGTTGCTCATGTTTTTAGTGACAGTTCTTGGATGTTTGTTATTATAAGATGTAGTTCTTTCTTCACTGCACTCTCCTGGTGTGGGTTCTTCACGTTGCTCATGTTTTTAGTGACAGTTCTTGGATGTTTGTTATTATAAGATGTAGTTCTTTCTTCACTGCACTCTCCTGGTGTGGGTTCTTCACGTTGCTCATGTTTTTAGTGACAGTTCTTGGATGTTTGTTATTATAAGATGTAGTTCTTTCTTCACTGCACTCTCCTGGTGTGGGTTCTTCACGTTGCTCATGTTTTTAGTGACAGTTCTTGGATGTTTGTTATTATAAGATGTAGTTCTTTCTTCACTGCACTCTCCTGGTGTGGGTTCTTCACGTTGCTCATGTTTTTAGTGACAGTTCTTGGATGTTTGTTATTATAAGATGTAGTTCTTTCTTCACTGCACTCTCCTGGTGTGGGTTCTTCACGTTGCTCATGTTTTAGTGACAGTTCTTGGATGTTTGTTATTATAAGATGTAGTTCTTTCTTCACTGCACTCTCCTGGTGTGGGTTCTTCACGTTGCTCATGTTTTTAGTGACAGTTCTTGGATGTTTGTTATTATAAGATGTAGTTCTTTCTTCACTGCACTCTCCTGGTGTGGGTTCTTCACGTTGCTCATGTTTTTAGTGACAGTTCTTGGATGTTTGTTATTATAAGATGTAGTTCTTTCTTCACTGCACTCTCCTGGTGTGGGTTCTTCACGTTGCTCATGTTTTTAGTGACAGTTCTTGGATGTTTGTTATTATAAGATGTAGTTCTTTCTTCACTGCACTCTCCTGGTGTGGGTTCTTCACGTTGCTCATGTTTTTAGTGACAGTTCTTGGATGTTTGTTATTATAAGATGTAGTTCTTTCTTCACTGCACTCTCCTGGTGTGGGTTCTTCACGTTGCTCATGTTTTTAGTGACAGTTCTTGGATGTTTGTTATTATAAGATGTAGTTCTTTCTTCACTGCACTCTCCTGGTGTGGGTTCTTCACGTTGCTCATGTTTTTAGTGACAGTTCTTGGATGTTTGTTATTATAAGATGTAGTTCTTTCTTCACTGCACTCTCCTGGTGTGGGTTCTTCACGTTGCTCATGTTTTTAGTGACAGTTCTTGGATGTTTGTTATTATAAGATGTAGTTCTTTCTTCACTGCACTCTCCTGGTGTGGGTTCCTCACGTTGCTCATGTTTTAGTGACAGTTCTTGGATGTTTGTTATTATAAGATGTAGTTCTTTCTTCACTGCACTCTCCTGGTGTGGGTTCTTCACGTTGCTCATGTTTTTAGTGACAGTTCTTGGATGTTTGTTATTATAAGATGTAGTTCTTTCTTCACTGCACTCTCCTGGTGTGGGTTCTTCACGTTGCTCATGTTTTTAGTGACAGTTCTTGGATGTTTGTTATTATAAGATGTAGTTCTTTCTTCACTGCACTCTCCTGGTGTGGGTTCTTCAAGTTGCTCATGTTTTTAGTGACAGTTCTTGGATGTTTGTTATTATAAGATGTAGTTCTTTCTTCACTGCACTCTCCTGGTGTGGGTTCTTCGAGTTGCTCATCTTGAGATCTTCAGTAGAAAACTTCTTGACAGGAATAATTAAAAAATTATCTTGACTATGTATTAATTTTTAAAAAATAAAAAAGAGTCTATGTTAATCTATCTTTTAGTATACTTTTAGTTAGATTTTTCTAAAAATTAAAGTATATTTCCTGTCAGGATATTAAAATCTAAGCAGAGCTATGGATTTCTGCTGCTGTCAGACTGGCATCTTGGCAACACACCTCCACTTCTTACGATCTTATTATCCTATACCTCATCAGTTCTGTCCTCTGTTTTTTTTCTTTTTTTTCTTTCAATATTCCACTCTTATTTTCTCAGTTGTACATAAAATCATTGTCAGCTGCTCCAATCCCTGATATCTGCTGTATAGAATATAATTTCTCATGTTTCATTACTTGATCCATTGGACAGTTTAATATTACACTTGGGAGATCTTCCCAAAGTATTTCTCCACATATACATACCAGTATCTGACATCCCTACTATACCTTAAATTTACATCATTACATTTATATAATTAAAATCTATATTTTATGATCCACTGTACCTTGTACCTAATTCAGTGTACATTGATAGAATTTTATATAAATATTTGTTATTACTGAATAAAAGTGATAGTTTAATTCCACAGTTCTCTTTCTTGAGGTATTTTATTTAAAAGGTAATTACTATCTAGTCTTTTATTATTAGCCAGTTTGCTATTAAAACATTATTGTCCAGTATAGCACTTACATGTTGTAAGTTAAATTTGCTTCTTAAATATATACATGGAAATGATATTGGTAATAGCATCCTACTTTTTGTAAGCTAGGAATGCATTGCCAAAACATTGTGACTTTTGTGTGTTGCAATCTTCTACCCTATACTCAGCCTTATGTTGTGTGTTTATTTTTATTGCAAGAGTCAAGGGCATGGGGCAAGATTCCAAAAGACTTGCTCTTTGTGTAAGCGAACACTTAAACTGAGAGCAGGATCAGAGCAAGTCTTCTGGAATCTGGTCCCTGTAGTAAGCCTGTTTACAGATATGACTTGGACTGAAGTAAGTCACTTACACTGAGAGCAGGTCTTTTGCAATCCAGCCCATGATATTGCATCATCTATATTTCTCATTGAATGTAGCTAATGCCATACCTACTCTCTCTAACTGGAGTTGTATATCCATTATATGCATTGTCCGTTTAGTATTACAGGAAAACATAATCCCGAGAATTTATTCACATCAGCCTATTCTATTTACTCCCTTTACTTTTTATGTTACATGTTAGTTCTCTTCCCTTGTTGAAAACATTGGCCGGGATTCACTAATCCTCCGTGTAAGACTAAGTCTTACACAGAAACTGCAGTTTAAGATTATGATGTCAGCATGTCATGCATATTCATGAGGGTGCGCTGACTCAACTCTAAGGCTAACATGGAGTGAGCACGAGTGCAGGGGGTGTGTCAGACTGCCGAGCAATCCAAATATCCATGCCCCTGCAAGTGCCTAAACTGCAAATGTCAACTGAAATGAGTGAGTCCGCTCAAATGTCTACATACCCAACACTACACTCCCCCACATTCTAAATCTCTGTACAAGTTTAAAATGTAAAGCTTTCCTTTTTTTATTATTCCTGATATAGCTGCCCGTATTTGCATGTGTATGCGCGGGTTTGCCCATTGCTTAGCTATAGTTAGCAGTGTAGACATCGAAGAGGATAATAAACTACTTATATTCAAAGTAAGCCAAATAGCAATAGCGTAGTGGTGGAGCCCTCGCACAAAGAGGGGGCATTCCCGGTTCTAGTCCCGCCACTCCCCTTCCTATTTTCTGTAGGAAATGTGCGCATAAAAAGTAATCCTGGCATTTACCTTTTAAATTACAGTAAAATGCATTGAAATGGCTTATGTGGTAGTGAACGATATTTTATATATATATATATATATATATATATGTATATATATATATATATATATATATATATATATATATATATATATATATATATATGAAGGTGAAATGGTCATGCATACTGATAAATGCATAAGTAACGTATCTTAAGCAATGTGAAGCACTGCTAAGCAAAGTTTACTAGTATTAAGCACAGTGAAGTATAATTGCTCATAGCTTAGCACTGCTTTAACTAGTGCAATAGTTTTGCACGGGGCTGCGGACCGCGTCAACTGGTGCAAACATAACATGTTCACGTGGAGCTGTGCACCGTGCTAACTAGCGCAAACATAACATGTTTGCATGGAGCTGTGCAGCGTGCTAACTAGCACACCATTGGGCAACATCGGCAATGTCAGGCAGCATAGAGCAACATAGAGCAACGTCGAGCAACGTTGGGCAAAATTGGCTAAACACAGCCACACCTCCTATCCGGTCTGGCCAGTAGTAAAATAAAAATCAATGACAGGCCTCGAACCCGGGATACTGTGCACCATAATCACAGTACTAAACCCCTAAGCCATGACAGCTTTAAATATGGATGCATTTCCAACACACTCATATATATCAATGAAAGTTTACCCATTGCTAAGCAGGTTTGCTTTTAGCTGAGATATTTCAAAACCAGCCAATCACAAATAAGTGCAGGAAATGAGGCATATTTAAGCTCCATAGGTGGGAATAATTGCCATAAATGGTTGTAGCTCCCATCTGCAGACAGTATGGCTGGTGTTGGGAGGGCTCTCGTTTTTGAGCGCAATGGTGGGACATTGAGGAGTCAAAAGTAATGGTTTTGCTCCTAGTCCATCATCATGATGCAAGACTCCTGCAGGGCCAGTTTCAGGGCATTGAGCACAAAGTGGAAGCTTGGAACCGTCTAGCACATGATCTCGCTAGTGCCACAGGCATCCGTCGGACTGGTGAGTAGGTCAGACACCACTACTCAGACCTGAAGAGATGCATAGATGACCGACTGAACCAGTGGATACAGGAGGCCCATTAAATGGAAAATGCCCCACTACTGAGTATGTAGCCATGGAACGAAGTATGTAAGAATTGCTATTGTAGTCTATATTATGGACAGGTATGTCTCAATATCCCTTCATTTACTTCACAGCTGCAGGTATCTGAGCTGCAAATCAGCAAGCCTATGCAGATAGGCTGCTAAGGCTGTGCCACCAGGCAGGTTAGTAATTATTCTGCATGTGTTGTCATATAAAAGAAGTGAGAGAGCCTGAAAAAGAGTGTTGTAACCCATTAATAAAGGTATAATAAGTGTTTAATAACTTCTCTGCATGTACTGTTATATAAAATAAGTGAGACAGTGTGAAAAGGTGTTGTAACCCATTAATAAAGGTATAATATGTCTTGAATAAAAGACCTCTGCATGCACTGATATATCAAATAAATGAGAGAGCCACTAGAAAAGTGTGTGATATAATTAATAAAGGTATAATTCCTGGAGTGTGTCCGTGTCACTTTCTTCGATATGTTGTTGTACCCTTGCATTATAGAAATAGTACTGCTGTATTAAGCACAGTCAACCTACACATGGGTAGGCCCATATAAAGTGGATGAAGGAAGTGCCAGTAGCTGTTAAGCATATATACAGTCCTCAACTGTTGGTTCATGGCTGGCATGTACAGGTTAATCTGGCACATGAGTAGGTTGTTATTGTGTTCCCCAGAAATGTCAGTGTGCTGCTAGAAATGTAGGGGGCTGTTAACATATACCTGATAATGCCACCTGAACACATCCAGATATGTAGATATATAAATATAAATTAAATATATAAATATGTAGCAGTAACATCTGTATCCAGGACAGTTTGTATGTCAGATACAGGTCAGGTATATCAAGAACTAGCAAAACCAATTTCACAATTTAATGGACATTGCCTAGTGTAATAATACATGTAGGGGATATATAACTGCAGTCAACAGGAATGTAGTGTAAACTATAAGTATATATAAGTTGTTAATGGAGGTATCTTTTTACACCCTACTGTATGTGCATAAACAATGCAATTCCATACCTCAATGGGTATGTCTAATCTCATAACATTTGTTGGGACACATGTCCTATTGGTTTATAAATATCTGCATTTACTTTGATGCATGTGCCCTGTTCACATACCACAATCTTGGTGGCCTGTTGCCACCAATCAATCCTGCATGTTGTTAGAATGTCCAATGTTGTTCTATATATGCATGTGTTATGCTTGCTGTTCAACTGTTGGAACTCTGGTGTGTTGGGTTAATGGGAATACTACTGTATGCTGTTACAACTAAATTGGAATGCTGTTGGCTATTTAACCCATATTGTCATTAAATCCTCCTAAACATAGAACGTATGGGAAGGCCGGTCCCAGAGGACCCACCTGTCCAACCTCAGTTGACGATGGCACCTGGCACCAGCAGTTCCGGTGCCCAGCCCGGGACCTCTTCCTCCATTGGTCCTGTGCCACCTAAGGGTGGAAGCACTGCAGGGGATGGGGCTTGCCCCCCCCGTGCAAGCTTGGCCAGAGGAGGGCCACCTATCACCCTCCAAATGGTCCGGGCTGTGGTGCGTAGGGAGATTGAGCATTCAGTCACTGATCCTCTATGACAGCTCAAGGCAAGAGTGGTGTGACTTACTAGTGAGCCTGCTCCTGCTACACAGCCCCCAGCACAGCCTCCCTCCAGGCTGTGAAGGTGCAGTGGTGACTGCCCATGGGTGGGGATCTCAGTTCCACTGTTGCCATCTGTGGGCTCATGGGCTTGCGATTTCCAAACACCCTTCCCCTTCAATGGTGTTCACCCACCCCATGTGTCATACTCTGCCCCTGTATGCGTCTTGTTTGTCTTGTCTGTTTACCTCCCCAACCTACCTCCCAAAATATACCTACTTCCCCTACCCCACATTCCACTCTCTCCTGAAAAAAAAAAACGGGCAATCTGCTCCCACAAAAAAATTATGCCCCATACATAGCTCTCCATTTTGCACACACGTCCGCTGGACACATAAACTGAAATTTAATTGGCAGTACAACATACTACTTTGTCCTCACCCCGTTCTCAGGGGTGGAAGGTTTCAAATTTCCCTTCAAATTACTAGTATATGCACAGCTGTTGCTGTTAAAGAAATGGGCAGCTATGGACCTTCCCTACATCATTCTTGCACATCCTGAGCTGTTTTCCCTACTGTCTTTCCCTTTTTGTGCCTCTTTTTCACCACTTTCCTATCTCCCCATTTTCTTTTCTTTCAAAGAAATGAGCGTGGGGGGTAGCGGGAGTAAGCACTTTTAAGCAGTAGTTAGCAGGTTTGTGCGAGTGTGCACCTGTGTGTGCTTGTATGCGCTTAGCTAAGCATCAAACAAACCCACGCAAACCCGCTTACAACTGCTTAAAAGTGCCTTAGTCACCCTGCATGTGGGACCTTGTTCTGCTCAGCAGCAAAATAAAATACCAATGTCAGTCTCGAACCCCAGACCTTGGACACACTAGACTGCATGAAGCACCACTAAGCCACAGTAGATATACAGCAGGTTGTTGATGAAATATATATATCATGCATCAGAATGAGTGAATGGAAAGGTAAGACAGGAATGCCATAACACCAAACCTGTTCTGTGGCACTTTACCAGCAGTTGTGGGATAGCATTACATGACTGCGATAACAGAACCAGGCATTTTAGCAGTAAATAATGTTATAGCAGCACTTTACAACCCCCACACAGTATCATAGCAGGACAATCCACACCCAAATGTACAAAATACCTGTGTGTTCAAGGTCCAGCAAGGATGTAGGTAGGTATACTCAGTACTGGAATTGTCCAGTTTTCATGAGCATCCTGTGCTAATGCCAACAAAAAAAACACCAACTGTGCAGAAGTGAGTACATTAATATCCACAGTATAGCTGTTCACAAACAGTTCATGTGCCAAATGGAAACATCTCAATAACTACGTATGTATGGCAGCTAATTGCATAAGTAGAAAAGAAACTACATACTCCCATGTATCTTGTGTTAGCATTTGTAGGGGTGAGTACAATTATACACTGACAACTGTGTACTGGAAGTGGCAACATTCAAGTCTGAGTATAACATTCAAATCACTAGCTACACCCCTAGCATTAGATACAAGAAGTACACCAACCTTCTGACTTACACAACAGTGTCCACAGCAAACAAGCATGGTTCCCACTTTGGAAAGCTGAAATGGCTATGCCTACCTGACCTAGCAATTTATAGCATTTTGTTGCTATGACAGTGAGTACTGCAAGTACCACACAGCAGGCTGCATTCAATTGCCAAATGGTGGCCAACAATTGGTACAGAGGCCATCACATGCACATGTGCAGATACCTATAAAAGCAGGCTGTACTAGCTGTCCACACATGCAATCATTTCATTGCAGGAACGGAGAGAGAGGGAGAGAGAGAGAGAGAGAGAGAGAGCATTGACACAGAGAGACACAGACCACAGCAACAGCAACAGGAAACAAAAAATATATAACAGAAAATACATTTGAAAAAAAAATATTGAAAAAAATATATATTGAAAAAATATATATATTGAAAACAAAAATATGTTAAAAAAAGCAAATATATTGAAAAAATATATTGCAAATAAACTATATATATATATATATATATATATATATATATATATATATATATATATATATATATATATATATATATATAAAATATTCATTGAAAAAATATATAGAGAAAATATAATATATTGAAAAATATAATATATTGAAAAAAATATTTAGAAAAAAATATATATATAAACAAAACAAAGTGTACAAAACACACGGAACTGACTACTACAAACACATACAAAGGAAGGTATGTAACAGATATATATTTACTGGCATGTAGTAGATGTTTTTGAAGAGTACTCTACATAGTTTGAATCATCCATATGTGGCAGCAGTACGTATCTATGCACAGATGCCCTGCATAACTACTGCCATGGAGAAATCAGTGTGTAGCTGTTTGCAGTGGGATATGACTGTGACATATGTAGTTCAGCATTAAATGTCAACCATCTGATCCATGTTATCTGTGTTCTGTACAGTTGTGTGTACAATGTCTGTTTGGGGGAGTAGCGCATACAGTTATGTAAACATGGATGTGACAGAGTAACAAATGCATGATAGTCATATTAACGTGTAGCATAGCATTGGCAACAGCTGTACCAGGCAAGTATGGTAATTTAGCATTTGTAGCTATATATACACACTCTAATATTACTGTGTGCTCACATGTGACATCTTTTCATGTTGCAGCAAGGCCCAACAGGTCAGCCATGAGGTACACGGACTTACAACAGTGTGGTCCTTGTGTGTGCATGGCACACACATATGGAGAGATCTGTCTGTCAGATATATTAGCATCTGTACATGTGCATAGAGCAAGGGACATACTGCAACTGTTTGTGACAGGTGGATAAATATATATATATATATATATATATATATATATATATATATATATATATATATATATATATATATATATATATAAATGTTGTTGAAGGTTGTTATGTGCATATTTCTATACAGGTTGTAGTATGTGGCAAACCAGACAGCATACAGTGCTGGTTTATGACATGTGGTGGTTGAACGCTGTGGGTATGATTCGTCAGGTTTGCAGTGTTACAGCCAGTGAGGTCTGCTAAAGCTACATGGGCTGAGAACACCTTCAATGCATTCCACACTACACTGTGCAATATTATGACATAACTGTATACCTCACAACCTTCCCATACTCGATATTTCCACCATGAAAGGTGGATTGTATATGCGCCTATATGTATATCTATATGTACACCAATGGATGTTTATATGTATGTGTGTGTATATACATATATATATATATATAGAGAGAGAGAGAGAGAGAGAAAGAGAGAGTGAGAGAAAGAGACAGGGTCATATTTATTGCAACAGATGCCTGGTGACAAAGCCATGGACTCAAGCTCAATGTTGACACTGCATTGGCATCTCTCCTTGCAAAAACTCAGTACCCATTAACTACCACATATGTAGTAGTCTACTTAACACCGAAGGTGTGATAAGAGACCATGGGACACAGGTGGACAGTAGTCTCCCCTTTGATAGTCACAGTGCCACACTAGTCATGTAATCTGTCTATGTGGCACACGTAATCACAAAAGGTGTGTCATCCAGGGAAATATAGGTCAGTGATCCCCTCTACTCCACACACATAAAACCCATTATAGAGTACAATGCCCCATGTGGTATGTACCTCACAAGACATCTACAGCAACTGGAAAGGACACAGACATACCTCAGAAAGAGTAATACCGGCCTCAAACAGATGCCCTATGCAGACCGTCTCACAAAATCTCAGCTAGACTGTGTCGCATATCGTCTACCCAGAGGTGACCTCTGCCTAACATACAAAGCTATGTGAAACCCAGAGCTGTTGGACATGCTCCAGATCACAATCCCTATGAGCTACACGCTCTAGGGACCTAAACCTTGTCACCTCAATAAACAGCACATGCTGGAGGGATAGATCCCTATCTCAGAGACATCTCATACTCTGGAACAAACCACCTATCAATAGCAAACAAAGCTTCTAATTAGCAGTCGTCATATATAAACCTGATGATTGTATGTGAGATAGGAAATACACCCCCGGGAATCTCCTCTGTGGCTCTGCTTGACAGGGCCACATGAAATGAAATTACCTGTGTGTCAAAGGCCAGGGTAGCGTATGGCTAATCATCTATAGGTCCTAGGGCCAATAGCCTATAACTTACCTATGAACCAATACACACCCACATGTACTTGTTGCAATAATTGCTTTGTGAGGTTGACTGAGTGTGATGGTGAATGTGTTGGTGAATGTGTCAGAGTTCTGTATATGTGTGATAGCTAAGTGGGAAACTGTTTCTGTCATGGTATTATGTGTCCTAGCTGTGATCCCAGCAAAAGATGTGTATGCTATTGCTAGGCAGAAAAAGCAGTATGCCAGACAGTCACACGTAGTCTGTTGGTGTCGACTGGGGTGTCCCATTTTAGGCTACAGCAGTACATGTATGCTTATTGAGTGTTACTGCTGGTGAATCCAACCCCTGAATGAACTGTAGTACTACCTGAAGCTGTATGCCTAAACAGCACAGTATGGTGTATGTCCACATGTCCTGGAACCACTGTTTTGTTTGTTCCCCGTAGTCCTCACAGATGACATACTTCAGGCATAAGGTCTTGTAACTACTGACACACAGTACTGTATGGTACACAGATAAAGGTCATGTGGGTTGCCATACCTTTGTGTCTGGTATGTATGTCTGATGTGTGTGTGTGAATGCCTGTACCATGGGCTCGGTCATATGTGTGTTACAGGATATAGGTGCGAATCTAGCAACATGTATAGTCTAGTACAGCAGTATGCCACCTATATTGACGAATGAGCACATATGTTAGGCAGGGGTTTGTCATCAATGACTAGTGTGGTATACTGGTAATACTGTGACTGGACTTTACAATCATTGCAATGGATTACATGTTACATTATGCATTAGATTGATATATACCCCCTGTGGCTAGGTGGTGCATTGTGTTGCATACAGTGTGCCATGTACTGTTGTATAGTCTTACATACTGGTTTATCTTTGTTGCTGTGCAAAATACGGTTTGATATATAGAGTGTGCCAGGCACTGTCAGGCAGTTGTGGGTTGAGCACTGATATGTGGTATTGAAAGTGCGTATCCTTTGACAGCCAATAGGTTGCTATATATGGCAGTTAAATGATATCTGTACGTTAGAATGTTAAGTGTGCCACTTGACTTGCTCACACATATTGTTTCATTGTCTTCCAGGGTCATGGCCCACCATCGTAATTCCTCATACAGCCCAGCAGAGGAGGAAGTTATTACAGCCACCATGGTTCAGCACTATGCCCTGCTGTTTTCAAGAACCAGCTATTACCAGCATGAGCGGACTGCACTGTGGCAAGATCTTGTCCATAGGGTAAATGACATAGGCATGCATAGCCAGACATCTGAGCAGGTACGCCATCACTGCAGTGATTTAAGTGGACATGTCCAGCAGCGTGCGTCTGATATCCATAGACAACAGCTTGCCACAGGTGGTGGGGTAGCCACCCACCCCCCTCACCAGAGTGGAGGAGCTGCTCCTGAGCCAGGTGGCTCCTGGCCAACAACAGCAACTAACATGCATCATCATGGAGACCGGAGCCACCCAGCAAGTTGAAATGGAGCGTGCAGGTAACATGGCATAGCTGTATACTACTGTTACCTGTATTGGTAGATCATGCTTATGTGAGATGTGTAGTTACAAGATGTGGTGCCTAGTGTTGTGCAATAATAATAATTCGGAATATAATATGCAGGCCTGTGACTTTCAACAGTCATACTACTGTAAGATTGCAAACACACAGTAGCAATGCCACAGTTGTTGCCACTGACAAAACTGTCTCATATCCTTGTAGGTCCCTCTGGTGTGACAGTAAGGCAGCAGGCACATGCTGGTGAGTGTGTTCTACATTTAATATTGCTAATTAAATGTGCATGTCATAGGTGAGGTGTAGGCCATGTACACGTCACACACCAGTGCATAATGTATGCTGTGCATGTTTGCTGTGAGACTATGCACATCTCAGTAATGTGAGTAACTGACTCAAACACATGCAATACACAGAGCATCCCACACAATTGTGGCAACACTGTAGTGGATGTTGGATAGGCAGAGTCGATACACATGCACACAACACACACAACTGTGTCATATGCAGTACAAGTTAACATGCTACACATGGCATATTCAGACACTCACTGTAAGGTCACACTTCAGTATCCCAAATGTCATCCACACAGCACACATAATATACCTGAGGGGTAGAGGCCTCTCATGTGGCTGTGCGACACTCTTCAACACATAACACATTCATGTTAGGCAATGCCCTCTATTGGGCACCTTACGAACCCATGTAACAACTAGCGGTGAAATGCTGAATGTAGCCATGGTACTGCAATTCAGGTACAGCATGCTATGTGCCAGTCTGGCACACATTAGTAGCCTTGAGTGACCACATGATGCTGCATGATGATGTCTCATGGTACTACACCCCATCCAGTTACAGTGGCCACAGTACTACACATATCATTAATTGCTATGCACTTCAATGTTGTGTGTGTGCAAGCATATGCACCTATACACAACATTTATAGCAATCACCATTTGTACAAAGTGACACACATGTCTTGTAATGCTATTGAGTGTATAGGTCACATGACACGCATTGTGTATGTGTGATGTTTAATGTTGCAGTTGTGTGGTAGCATGCCATGTCATGGCTGGCACTGGCATGTCCACAATATGTCCTACACTCACCATAACCACTGTACAATGGCTATGTTGACCAATGGTATTCCATCAGGTATACATGCACCACTCATCCTGTGTGAATACATAGCATGCATGTGCTAAACATGTGTCTACAATTATCTGCTAAAGACACAGATGCTCTAATCAGAACTGGATATCTATGTGACACATGGATAGACATCCAGCCATGGTATGTATACCTGTGAGTGATGGTGCACAGGACATTGCAGAGCTTTTAATACTTGCACAGCAATGTTGTGTCTATGTACACATTGCGTTCCAGGGTGAGGCCAATCACTGAACAAAACACACATGCATCAAAGCCATGTACACTGTTATTAGCAAGGGCTGTCTACACTCACACTGCATGCTGTTGAGCAACACACGTCCTAAATGCTGTCACGTTTGATATAAATGTTTGGCTTGTGATACTGTACCCTACCATCACACGCTATTGAGTATGTTCTGGATTGCTGGTGGTGTGTGTGTGTGTGTGTGTGTGTGTGTGGGGTTCAGGCACCTAGGCAGTGAGACATTTCCCTGTGGTACATTTGAGTGGGGACACATGGCTAAAGTGACATCAGCTGCAGAAAAATATGACTGTTTGCAAATTCCCTGTGGGCAAAGAAAAGCATACCCTGCCATGCTCACAGCTTTAATAACCAGATGAATGGTGGCAGAAGAAGTAATGAATGTTGTGCTCAGTGCACAGTACATACTTATGTAACTACAACACATAGAAGTGTGCTACAGCATGGAGGAAATCCTGCAAGATACTATAGTCACATTTATGCTCTAGTATGTGTTTTAGGTAATGTTCCCCAGACTCTGTGAAGGGGGTAGTTGTGCACACACTCCAATTATAAAGGCACTGCCCATTGTGCACTGCATTTTTACTGCCATTGACATGCCCTCTGGTCAGCCTGCTGCTGATGCCTGCCATATTGCCTGCTGTCTCATGTTCCCTTGGGGATCATGGACATTGTTTTCCCCTTGTTCATTTGGTTACTGAAGTTGTGGACATGGCAGCATATGCTTTTCTTTGCCCACAGGGAATTTGCAAACAGCCATATTTATCTGCAGCTGAATGTCACTTCAGCCATGTGTCCCCAGTCAAATATACCACAGGAAAATGTCTCGCTGCCTAGGCGCCTGAACCCGTGTGTGTGTGTGTGTGTGTGTGTGTGTGTGTGTGTGTGTGTGTGTGTGTGTGTCGGTTGTAGTGAGGAGTGAATTTGTGTGCATGTGTTCATATGTGCATGTGTGCATGTGTTCATTTGTGCATGTGTGCATGTGTGCATGTGTGCAGACATCATGCACAGGTCATAAAGTGTGTTTCCAGTCTCCCTGTCACTGGTGCTGATTTTTGCTGGTTCGCTGCAGCAGGGAAACTGATGTCACTGAGCATGATAGTAATAATGATGATAGGTGTGTTGAGGCACAGGCATGTTTGCCAGGGTCTGTCGTTGGGCCAACAATCAACAGTACAGAAGTGTCCACCCCATCCATGCACACAGTCATACTGCCAATGCATCCATCACCAATGCCCTTAGCTGAGGGACAGCGTACAGTCGACATTGGCCAGGACAGTGTGGTATCTATGGCACATGCATCCCAACACAGCAGCCATACCCAGATGTCTGGAAGGGTACCACATAGGCAGATGTCCAGGGGTTCTTGTTGGAGCAATGCTGCTCATCATGCCACTGGCAGACATGCCGCAGATCTTACAACCTCATGCATGTTCCAGGCTGTTATGGAGGCACAGGCACATATGGAACGGTACACCAGACAGGGGCTAAGGGCACAGAGGGCACATAACACCATCCCTAATTGACAGTATCCATGACCTAGCAGGTGCCATCCATCATTACACTGAGGTCACTGATAGACATTGTGGTAAGTCATTAGATGTCATCCGCAATGTCATGTCCATGTGTCAGGACAGTGCGGGACGGTTGAGTAGTGGACGTGGATGTATGCCAGCAACATCAGCCGCTGGCAGTTGCCGTGGATGTCCCTCAAGTCACAGCCGCTCCCGTAGTACCAGTACCAGCCCCAGCAATGTTGGGGGTGGGCTGTCCATAGACCGTCCTAGAAGACCACATGCACATGGCTTTGGACAGTCCCAGCAGGGACCTGGGTCCAGTGTACATCCATCTACCTCTGCAGATAGTACCCAGTCAGGCTTCTTAGTACCTGATAGTGTCAGTAGCACCCCTGCCAGGCACAGGTACCGTATCCATGGCCAGAGACGGTGATCTGTAAAGCCTGGCAGGTACAGTCTGCAGCTGTCCCACAAATACCCATATATGGCAGTCACATGGTGGAATTCTGTGCATGCAGACACACACACACACACATAAACAAGACACCTAGGGCTACCACATACACGCACACATTACATCAACATTGGCCCATAGCAGTACTCTTGGTCCTCACACACACACACACACACACACACACACACACACACACACACACACACACACACATACATGTCTATTGTATGGCTCACTGTAGGCCTTTGGCAAACCAACAACACACCCTGTGCATATGATGAATCCTGTGCCACCTCCTGGCATCTGTAACATCGATGCAGGAACAGGCTACCATGGTGCTGATGCACAGGTTGACTTTATAGCAGTATAGCAATGTTAGCATGTTGTCAGCAGTAGACTGTAATGATATGCTTGAAAGTGTAGCTGAGCAGGCATGATGCATGTAAGCTATGATTGTAGTAATGTTTACACCAGGGTTAGTTCCAATAGTGTATTGTCCACCCACATGCCACTTGGCTGATGTTTATAGTATTGGCAGCATGTGTTAGAGAGTGGACAGTATGTGTGGGATGTGTATGGCACAGATTTGCAGGTGTACATTTGTGAACATGGTGGAGGTGCAATGTCTGCATGTACATGCATAGTGGACACATGGGCAGGCTGACATGCCCTGTATTACACAGTAACACTCCATAGTCTCGATTGGTGGCCAGTATGCATTGTACTACACACATTTCGGAACTTGACTACACATGTGTGTATGACATGGTTTGACACTGTGCTGTGGGTGATACTGTTACTATCTGTCATTGTTTTGCATTCTGGTAGTATACATAACTTTAACAGCCTGACCATAACCAATCGTTAGATGATGTCTTGACAACTGACACACAGATGTAGGACACACAGCAACATCTGGACACTTCAGGTACTATGCTATGCCAGTAACCAGTGGTATTCACCTGCACCCATTACTGAGACCACTCCTGTTTGGCATATAGCTCACTTAGGTACAAGCAATCACAGTAGGGATATGTCCGTCCACATGTGGTAATGCATACTGTGGCCTATAATGCATTCTCCAGATGACACACACATCCTCCACAAGGGTATCAGACAGACAGATCCCTGTTTTCAAACCCATGCTGTAAAGCTATAAGCCAACCAAAGCATAGTCATTCACCTTTACAGAACATATTATCCCCACAGTACCACATAGGTAGTAGCCACCAACATGAAAAACAGGTACCGATGTGTACATGCAACCAAGTGGTACGTCATCTCTCCTTTGATAATCACATTTCCAAAGGTATGTTTAAATCCCTTGGTGGATCACATAAGCAATAAGGGGTCTGCATGCATATCCACAAAGGTTGTTGTACACCTATAATGAATAGCCATCATTGATAGACCCTGCTGCGTTTGAACAGGTCTGACATATACCTCAGCCATAAACCCTCACTCTCACAATTCTATAGAAACCGTAATGAGTGTGTGTGACACAGCTGACCTAGGCCAGGGAACACTGCAGTCGCTGGCCTTGTCACAAGCATACAGATGTGACCTAAGGTCTGGAAAGCAGCAGCACACTCTTGAAAAGATGACAGATGTGTTCTTAGAGAAAGCAGGGTTCCCACACATGCAATAATTGAGGTCACATGTACGTATATGTATTTGCCGCACAGCTACCTCACATGTGCAATGCACATATTGGTGTCATACAGTAGTAAAAGCAAAACCCACAGCACATTGACCAACAGTGTCACACACATAGAGTACACACACACACACTCACCAAGTGCAGGATTCAAACCCCTACCTAACTACTTCATGATACGAGAGAAATATGTATTAACATGACACGCTATACACATTACTGTGAGTTCTCTTTTCCACAGGTATATTTGTAGGATGGTGACATCATCAGACCTGACAAAGCTTAGTACACCACTTTTAAGGTGTTTGAGTACTCTCCAAAAAGGTTGTCCCTCTCCAAGGAAATCACACACAGACACACGCACACTTGTCAAATGCAGGATTCAAACCCCTACCTAACCGGCTTATGATACTACAGGAGTACGCATTTACACGACGTGCTATACACATTACTGCAAGTTCTTTTTTCCACAGGTATATTTGTAGGATGGTGACATCATCAGACCTGACAAAGATTAGTATACCACTTTTAAGGTGTTTGAGTACTCTCCAAAAAGGTTGCTCTTCTACAAGGAGATCATACAAACACTTGTCAAGTGCAGGATTCAAACCCCTACTTAACTGCTTTATGTTACTACAGGAATATGCATTTACACGATGCTCTATACACATTACTGCGAGCTCTCTCTTCCACAGGTATATTTATAGGATGGTGACATCATCAGACCTGACAGCGATTAGTATACCACTTTTAAGGTGTTTGAGTACTCTCCAAAAAGGTTGCTCTTCTACAAGGAGATCACACACACACACTTGCCAAGTGCAGGATTCAAATCCCTATCTAACTGGCTTATGATACTACAGGTGTACACATTTCCACGACGTGCTATAAACATTACTGTGAGTGCTATTTTCCACAGGTATATTTTTAGGATGGTGACATCATCAGACTAGACAAAGTGGGTTACATTAGGTGACATTGGGTGGGCTACATAGAAGGAATGTCTAAACACTTTGGACATGTGATCATCAAAGGAGAGTTTACTATCTAACTGTGTCCCCAGGGCCTTCATGGCTTTCTCCATACATACTGGAGTACCACCTATGTGGTAATTTGTTTGCACTTTGTTTTAGCCAAAGGGGATGACTATGCATTATTTGGCATTCTACTTGGGGCATTGTTTTGACAACAGATATCTGTCTCTGTAAGCCCCTTCTGGAGGATGTGAGTGTCAGACATAGAGTCAATTATGGACCACAGTTAGCAGTCATCTGCAAACCTGTTCAGCCATACTCCTCCCATGCTTGCCTGTACCTCTGAGCAGTGTCTACTGAACAGGTGGGGTCCCAGGACCAAGACCTGTGGGATGCCATTTGTGACTGTCTTAGAGTCGGACATGGCACCCACAACTCTGAACATGTGTGTTTGATCTGAGAGCCACTTGGCCATACATCCTGTGACATAGCTGTTGATGTTCAGGCTGGTAAGCGTGTCCATGATGACAGAGTGGGGAATGGAGTAAAAAGTCCTTAGTGAGGTCCAGGTGGGATTTGTGGACTACTTTCACCTCCATCTATGTCCTTGGTAACTGTTTGAAGTAAGTCAACTATGTTTAGGAGGCAGGATCTGCCTTTAACAAGGCGAGGTTGTGTAGAGTCCAGTGTCTGGAGGTCCCCAATGTCTCTGTTTATGGGTTACATGACAATTTGCTCAAAAGCTTTGTAGACCAGGCTGAATAGACATATAGGGCAATGGTTTCCAGGTTCTGTTGTGGCACCCCCTTTGTGGAGTTGGATGACTGTTAGTGTATGCTATTCTTTGGGTACACGGCCTGTGGTACGATTGAGTCTGGGCAGTGAATGTAGGTGAGGGTGTAGTTCCTTTTGGGCCTAGTGTAAGACGCAGCCTGGGACACCATCCAGTCCCATTGATGCTGTGTTCTTGGCTTTGGAGAGGGCTATCTTTACCTGCATGCCCATGACATCTGGGACTCTGCATCCTTCTGTGATGGACACAGGCCCTTTTGGAGGTGATGGGGAAGTTTACACTGAAATTGTCCCCCAGGATGTGGGCAATGAAAGTTGGTTCAGTGTATTCCTTGCCATTTGTCAGTAGCTGACAGCATATTTGGAAGTTGACACCTACATGTCTGGTATAGCTACCGCAGGTTTTGTGGTTGTTATTCTTACAGTCCTTGACAATTTGTCTTTTGAAAGTGTCCTTGAATTATTTTATGAGCGATCATTGCTTCTTCCTAATGATGATCAGTGATGCCTTTCCTTTAGTGAAGTTGGCTCTATCAGGTGTTAGTTTCCTCCTTCTGTTGTCTAGCTTATTTATGGCCAATGACCACCAGATTATTTTCTTATTTTTGGTGGAGTGCATCTTGGTTTTATTTGTGATGTCTCGATCCATGCATCCCTGTAGATGCTCATAGGATGCACTTGTAACTGATTTGGCAGATTGTATACCATTCCCCTATAGCAAGAGGTCTTTGGAACTTTCCACTTTTGTCTTGGGACGTGTGCAGTTTGCTTTTGAAAATGTCTTCACAGTGGTTTCATTGACTGGGTGGGGGGGGCGGGATGTGGATGTCCAGTGTGATTACTTTATGATCTGATATTACCAGCGAGGGTTTTATCTCTGCTGTGGAACACTGGTACCCCATGTTGGTGATGATCATGTCCAGTATGGTGTCACCTCTAGTGGGCATGGTGACCAGCTGTTCCAGGGTGTTAGAGTTTTTAAACTCTAGGAAACATTGGGCAAAGGACGTTGTACACAAGTAATTCTCCCACTCAATGTTTGGGTAGTTGTAATCACCTCATATAATGGTGTTTGATAGGACCTTTATATTTTCCACTGTTCTCAGGAATACTGAGTGAGGTTCCTGTGACAAGGTAGGTGATCTGTAGCAGGCTACAATCTGATGAGAAGCTTTGCTCAATGTTAGTTGCACTTGCATGGTCTCCAAGGCCTCATGCTGTGCCACTAACCTGAAGGTGTGGGTATCCATAAGGTAAATGGGTACACCCCTTCCTTTTGTATTTCACTCATGGTTTTGGGTCCGAAGGTCAGAGGGATTGTGAGTGTTTTACGTGGAGCATGTCCAACAGCTCTGTGTTTGACATAGCTTTGTATGTTAGGCAGTGAACACATCTGAGTAGGCGATATCCAAGGGAGTACTGATGGAGCATTTTGAGATGGTCTGTGTATGGCATGTATTTCAGGCCACTAATGCTCTTTGTGAGGTATTGCTGCAGGCTTTCCAGTTGTTGTATTTGTCTTGTGAGGTGCATAGCAAAAGTGGCGTTGTACTCTATTATAGTTCTAGTGAGTGATGAGTAGTGGGGAACAATGTCCTCTTCTATTCTGCATGAGACACATTTTGTGATGAGGTGTGCCACATAGCAGGGTTTTCGGACTACTGTGGGGATGTGATTATCACAGTTGTGTCCAGTGTCCACCTGTGACCCAAGGTCTCTTGTCACACTTTCAGTGTTAAGTATACTACTGCCTATGTTGTCGTTCTTGGTTACAGAGTTTTTAACAAAGGAGATGACAATGCACCTTTTGCCATTGAGCTAGAGCCCATGGCTTTGACAACAGCCATCTGTCTCAGTGAGACCCTTTTGTAGGATGTCCACATCTTTAGTGTTTACAATTATGACTCCTAGTTTGCAGTCCTCTGGAAACTTCAGTAGCCACAGACCTTCCATCTTGAAGTTTACTTCAGGGAAGCAGATACAAAACAGGACAAGACACAGGACTGGACCTTGTGGTACTGCACTCATCACTGGTCCAAAGTCATACTTGGAGTCTGCTACTTTCACAGTGTGTATTCTGTCAGTAAGCCTGTTGGCAGCACATCTTGTGACATAGCTATTTATACCTAGTTTAGTGAGTTTATCTATATTTCCAGAGTGTGCGGTGGTGTTGTAAGCCGTGGCAGGATCAACATAGGCTATGTGAACTACCTTACCCTTGTCGACGGTTCTGTTGACTGCTTCAATGTCATCTATCAGGTTTAGGTGATATGAGCTGCATTTTACAAACCCAACATGGTTGTGGTTCAGGGTTTGTGGATTACAAATGTAATTTTTGTATGCTGTATGATGATACATTCCATGGCCTTGAAGAGCAGGCTCATCAGGCTAATGGGGCGCTAGTTCCTGGGGTCCGTGGTGTCACCACCCTTGTGTAGTGGGATAACCGTCACTGTGCACCATTCAACAGGCACAAAGCATGAGGTGAGGCTATGACTGCACATGGTACGTCAGTGTGGTGCCTGTTCGTTCTGTGGTTTGTGTGGAACACAGCCTGTAAAGTTATCTGGTCCCATGGCTGCTGTGATACTGGCTTTGGAGAGTGTTTTTTACCTGTGCAGCCATGATGAGAGCAACTTTGCAGTCTTCCATTATAGAGATGTGCTCTTTCATGGGTGAGAGGGGGGTACAGTTAACACTGATCCTATCTGCCAGGATGTTGGCAATATCAGTTGGGTCTGTATATTTAGTGCCAGTGAGCTGTAACTTAGAACAGATCTGAGTGTAGCCATGACATGGACCTGTCTGTTGGGCAGAGATCTCCTGAGTAGACAGTTTGCAACAGAGTACAGATTGGGCTACATCCAGTCTTGTTGCATGGGTCAACTGTTTGAGGCCAGTAATCCTCTTGTTAGGGTACTTCAGTGGTCTCTATGGCTGCTGAACGTGCCTAGTCAGATTCATTGCAACTGTGTTGTGGTACTCTCTGATGGGTCTGATGACTGATGAGTACTGGGTACCTCCTTTGACCTACATGCTTTCAGCAGCAAGTGAGGTAATTTGCATAACCTAACACTGTCCATGCAAGTGTCATTTTAGGAGCTCTCATGCATGTCCCTGCTGGCTTTTCCTGGATTGCTCGGCAGACATATTGGCTGTCTGGAGTCTTACTCTACTCTTAGACTCTGTGCAAGCCTTCATGAATCCGGCCCATGAACTTTTTCTTATCATAATTAAGCTTTGAGTTAAATTCATTTAACATCTTTTCTAGGTTATCCACAGGTGATTTAACTACTTGTAAACTTAAGTATAAAGTTTCTCATCAACATAAGCAATTAATGGGTAATCCCCCCTCCCCCAGTAGTGTGTGCATTTATACTAATTTTGGTAATTTGATTCTGTTTTATGTGGAAAGGAAGTATTTTCCAGAAAAGTGACAGCCTCTGGGAGATATCTGTCTCTCCAGCATATTCTGTTAATATCACAGGCTAGGTTGAGATCCCTAGAGTGAGTGAATTTTATTCCATTTGACTTGTGGATGTGCAACATTTCCATTAGGACAGGGTCATAAATTGTCCTATAGGCCAGGCACAAGTCATCTGTCAGCAGCCTATAATATACAGAGCAAAATGACAGGTCTTTCTGCCTGTCTACAATAAATCATGGTTTGGAGTGTCTGTATTTTCTTAGTGAAAAACCTCTTAGGCCTCTCAAGCTGTTGCAGGTGTCTGGTGAGGTACATGCAAAAGAGTGCATTATATTCTATTAGTGGTCTGATATGAGCAGAGTACAGTGGAGTTATAACATCCCTTAACATGGATGCTATGCCCTTGCTTATGAGGCATACTATGTAGAAGGCTTTTTTAACCACAGTAGAAACTGAGTGGTTGAAGTTCAGATTGATATCGACCTGTGTTCCCAAGTCTCACACCACTGGGTTAGAACTCAGGAGGATGCTATCAATGTTATAATTTGTAGGGAATCCCATTTTTCCAAAGGGAATAATAATAATGCATTTTTTGGCATTTAGTTTTAGACCGTGGCATTGCCACCAATGATTCGTTTGTGTAAGCCCTTCTTGTATTATGCTGACATTGTTGCATGACTCAGTGATTGCTCCCAGTTTCCTATCATCAGTGAACTTGGTGAGCCAGAGGCCATCTACTTTCACCTGGACTTCTGAGAAATAGATGCCAAACAGTAAGGGGCCCAGCACAGACCCCTGTGGTACTCCACTGGTGATGGGTCTACTGGTGGAAGTGGAGTCACCAATTTTAACAGAGTGTTTTCTGTTGGTAAGCCAGTTGGCTACCCACCTAGTAATGTAAGGGATAATCCCTAGCTGGGGGAGTTTCTCAATGAGGCCAGAGTAGAGGATTGTGTCAAAAGTCTTAGCAAGGTCAAGATAGGCTGTGCGCACTGTTTTACCTTTGTGGATGGTGTGAAGGCTGCCAGACCAGCTAGCCTGAATTTTGTAAATAATTTGATGTCATTTGTGAATAGTAATATGATTTGTATGCTTGTCTTACAAATGTAAGAAAATGGTACGTTATGTGCTGAGCTTCAAGAATGTAATTACAGTGTACCCTATTGGAAAAGAACAGAGTTAACTTGCAAACTCTAAGAAAATAAGTGAATTGTTTACAATGGTGGTTATCTCAGCTAGGAGGCAGAATGTCTGCAGCTAGAAATTCTTTCTATTGTCTGGAAAAAGGTTTGAAAAGTAAAAGTGTTTAACTATTTTATGGCTTCCAGTCCCAGACAAACTTCTGAAAAATAAGTATTTTTGACACAGAGGTGACAAAAAATTATGTAATCTGAGACAATCCAGCAAAATGTTTGATAGTAATTTAAGAACTATCTCAGAGAGTGAGTCAGTGCATTTTGTATTTGTCTTTGGATCTGACAACATCCTCTCATCAGCACTTGTCTGGCTCTGTAAGTAAGACTTAGATTACAGTGATTTCTCTTAGAGATAGATGGTAACTTAATAAATTAGTTTAGCTGTTTTCTGTACTTATGTGAGACTGTCCTGCAGTGTTGTTTTAAAATATTTCCTGTGATTTTGAACTCTGTTGTCACTGTATTGAGTTATTGAGTATTGTCTTGTGCTTTTATTATTTATTATTAAATATATTTAAATCTTTTAATTGTGGCTGGTTTGTTTAGAAATATTTAAGCTCTTAGAGTATTTTATATGTATTTGCTGACACTGTACAGACCACTCGTAAATAGCCTTAGTAATGGGCATCCTTACCATTTGGATAATAGTAACATTACACAGTAGAATTGGTCACCCTTTGGGAAGGGCCTTATAGTAGCTGATAAGAGTGGTTGGTGACAGTTGCTACTACCTTATAGTCTGGGCAGAAGGGGGCATAGCTAGTGAACCTGTGCCATCCTTCCCCACGAGTGTCTTTGTGTTTGTATATAAATCAAATCTCAAAGTGTGTGTGTGTGTGTGTGTGTGTGTGTGTGTGTGTGTGTGTGTGTGTGTGTGTGTGTGTGTGTGTGTGTGTGTGTGTGTGTGTCAGCTACTTGGGCAGGGACACAAAGCAATGGTTGGACAGAGAGGATGCTGGATGCTTTGGCTTGACCACTCAGCTGAGATCTTAACCCTACAGCTGTGCCAGTGGGGAGTCTTATTAGGAATATACATAAAGAGAGAGAAATCAGCCCAGACTGACTGTGATCTCTGTGTGTTCTTAAGGGAAATTGTACTTTACTGTGTGTGTACTTGTCATCCTCCCAATGTGCACATCCCTTACTAGTGCTAGTGGTGAGGATTGAGGCTCCTTGATTACTGGGTCTGTGCATGGGCATCACATATTAATTGTTTGATAGTGGTGAGTTAGCCAAATCACATATTAATTGGCTGGTAGTGGTGTGGATATTGAATTCCTGTAGCTTGTGTACAGTGATCACTGAAGGTATTTTGTACTCTAAATCAGCCACTCAGTGAACATTCGAGTTCATATCACAATTATTTCATTTTTTATGTTAGCTTAGTTAGTCAGGGACAGCAGGCAAACATGTCAGCAGAGGAGTATGGCAAGCTGACAAGGAGCCATTTGGCTGAAGTGTGCCAGGCTAAAGGACTGGTGTATGCCAACCTGACTAAGGCAGACATGATTGTAGCTTTAGATACAGCTGCATCAGAGAATAGCAACTAGGAGGACAATCAGACTGGCTGTGGAGATGTACAACTCTCAGAAAATAGACAGCTCAACCTTTCCACAGAAGACTTAAAAATCCATGTGGAGTTAAAGAGACTTGAGCTAGAGGCCAAGCTTTTGGAAATAGAGGCAACAAAGAGAATGAAGCATCTAGAGACTGAGGAAAATGAGAACCTCCAATGCCTGGAAGCTGAGGAGAAGGAGAGGCAGAGGCAATATGAAAAGGACATGCTGACTCTTCCCCAGAGTCATGGAAGTATTGGGGTAGGGAGTAACTGAACCCCAGAAGAAACAAAGGTCAGTAACTTCTTCCACAATTTATAGAGGGAGATAATTTTGCCAGTTTCATTCATATGTTTGAGAGGGTATGTAAACAGTATGATGTTGACCATGGGCTCTGGGTATGGTTCCTACCGCCTTACTCCATGGTAAAGCTGTAACTGTTCTTTCCAAGCTATCTGATAATGACTGCTTAAATTATAATCTTGTAAAGAATTGTTTGCTAGAATTTTTTAAGTTAACACCTGAAGCTTATAGGAACATTTTGTGAGCATAGACACAAGGCAGATGAAAGTGTGTTGTGTGAATATGTTTCTGAACTAAGCACTTATTTTCATAGGTGGGTGAGTGGATATCAGACACCACTTTGGAAGGTATGGAAAACCTTTTGGTGAGGGAACAAGCCCTTAGCAGTTTACCTGAGGACATGATAATCTGGTTAACTGATAGACAATGCCTTACTGTAGATTAGTTGGGGAAGAAGAGAGACCTATACCTAGAAAGCAGGGCATCCCTGCACAGGAAAGGGGCACTCAGTGCTGCTCATGGGTCTAAGGGAACCCATGATGGGCAGCCCAGACTACTCCAACAGAATCTGCCAGTAGGAGGGGAAGCCACTAGTCCAGGTACATGTCCAGGACCTAGGGTTAAATGTTTTAAATGTAACCAGTGGGGCCATGTAGCATATAGATGTCCACGGAGGCCAGGTGAGGAACAAAAGGTGGAAGAGCCAATAAGTGGGAATGACAAAATGCCAACAGTAAGTTGTCTTGAGACATCAAGGGTACCAAACTACCACAAAAGGTTATATCCGATCTTAGTGAATGGCAATGTCTTGAGACATCAAGGGTACCGAACTACCACAAGAGGTTATATCCTATCTTAGTGAATGGCAAAGAGACCATTGCTAAGAGAGACACAGCCTCTGACATAACCATTGTGAAGCCTGCAATGGTTACAGAGGAGCACTACTTGCCTGGGCAGTCTACTCCAGTCAGAGATTTAGGAAGACCCCATTCCAAATATCTTTGTCTAGGGTTCACCTTGCCTGGGAGGGTGGAAATGAAGCCAGCAAGTAGGTGTGTTTGAGGATATCCCTGCAGATGTCCTGAAAGAGAATGATTTTGATAATGCAGTACCATGTGTTCATGCAGTTACATACAGTCAGGCTTGGAAACAAGCATGTGGGTCTAGTATCCTGGGGAGACCCAGACAGACCACACACTTGCATCCAGGACTGGTGAGGTGGTTACTTCAGGGAGGGAGCTACCCTGTAGCAGTGAGACTAAAGGTGAGCCACAGCTGCTTCTTGGTATTGATGTTCCCTTGGACAGAGTGACTGCAAGGGCAGAGGTGAGTAGTCATAGTACCCAGGCTGACAGTGCGGCACCGGTGACAGAGGATACCAGATTTCCTGTGGATGAGGAGCTAGGATGGGTTACTAAAAGAGAGTTGAGACAGACTCAGCTGTCAGACCCAACATTACAAGGCCTGAGGGAGGTAGCTAGTGAGGCACCTGATTGTCAAGGGAAAGGGGAATCTGTATACTGGGATAAAGGATGGCTGTACAGAGACTGGATGCCTAAGGGAGGGATAGAGGATGAGAGACTACACCAGCTGGTAATGCCCTGAGCCTACCATCTGGCACTTCTAGCCATAGCCCATGATATTTTCTTTGCAGGTCATATGGGCATAAAATGTACAAAGAGACATATTATGCAAAACTTTTATTGGCCTGGGATTTCCAGAGATGGAACAGGGTATTGCAGGAACTGTGAGCAGTGCCAAAAGGTAGGCATGGCAGGAGACAAGGTGAAAGTTCCTTTTATGCCTTTGCCTGTCATTGAGGAGCCATTTCAGAGGGTAGCTATGGATATTGTGGGGCCTCTGAGTACCCCAAGTTCCATAGGGAAAAAGTATATCCTAGAGGTAGTAGATTATGCTACCAGATACTCTGAGACAGTGACTTTCTCCTCCATTGAGTCAGAGAAGGTGGCGAATGCTTTGTTAGAGATTTTCAGCACAGTAGGTTTCCCCAAAAGAAATACTGACTGACAGAGGTGCCAATTTCATGTCAGACCTGCTGACTTGTCTGTGGAAATTCTGTGGGGTGAAGCACCCGAAGACCACCCCCTATCATCCCCAGACTAATGGTTTTGTTGAGAGGTTGAACTCTACACTCAAGTCCATGCTACAGGCATTTGCAGACCAGTTTAAGAGGGATTGGGACAGATATTTGCCCCATCTGTTTGCTGACAGGGAGGTTCCCCAGGAATCCAGAGGTTTTCTCCCTTTGAGTTGTATGGGCATAGGGTGAGGGGACCTCTAGATTTAATTCAAGGTGAGTGGGAGGGTGAGTGTGAATCCCACAAGGAGTCTGTTGTGGCATATATCCTAATCCTCAGGACAAGGCTCAAGGAACTCATAGGCTTGGCCCAGGAGAACCTGGCAGAAGCCCATCAGCAGAAAAAGGTCTGGTATGACAGAAATGCTTGAGCTAGAAAGTATGCTGTAGAGCAGCAGGAAATGGTTCTCATTCCTGTCAGACACAACAAGCTGCAGGCAGCTTGGGAGGGACCCTACAAGGTGGTAAGGAGGTTAGTGATGTTAAATACATGGTAGAACTGCTAGGCAGGAGGCAGAGGCACAAATTATACCATGTTAACATGATGAAACCTTACCATGATAGGGAATCCCTTGTGCTAAGTATTTGCAGTGGATTGCAGGAAGAGTATGAAAGGGATCTGGTGACTGATCTCCTCAGTGAGGCTCAGACTGACACCTCAGTGGAAGGGATAGCAATATCCCAGCAGCTATCCCCTACCCAGGTTTGAGAAATCTGAGCAGCTGTACAGGAGTTTGGGGACATGTTCACTGGAATACCAGGGGGCACCCACCTGGTGCAACACCATGTGGATACAGGAACCCAAAGGTCTATTAAGCAGGCCCCTATAGGGTGTCTGAGAGATTCAAAGAGACTCTGAGGAAGGAGATATAGGAAATGTTGGAGCTAGAGGTAATTCAGGAGTCCAGCAGTCCCTGGGCCTCCCCAGTGGTGCTGGTACCAAAGAAGGATGGCAGCACCAGGTTCTGTGTTGACTACAGGAAATTAAATAGTCACACAGAGTCAGATGCTTACCCCATGTCTAGGACTGATTAAGCCCTACAGCAGCTGAGTGGAGCTAAGTATTTTACCACTATTGATCTCACCAAGGGTTACTGGCAGGTACCCTTGACTCCCAGTGCTAGAGAGAGGTTAGGCTTTGTGACTCCTTTTGGTTTGCATGAGTTCACAAAGATGCCCTTTGGGATGCAAAATGCCCCAGTGACTTTCCAGAGGCTGGTAGATCATATCCTAGCAGGAACAGGAGATTTTGCCTTTGTTTACCTAGATGATATCTACAGCCATTCCAGGCAGGAACACCTTCAGCATGTCAGGGAGATGCTGGACAGACTACAGAGAGAAGGGTTGACCATTAAGCCCAGCAAATGTCAGGTGTGTACAGCAGAGGTCTCCTACCTGGGACATAGAATGGGGAGTGGTAAGATCAGGCCAGAACTGGCCAAAGTGGAAGCCATTCAGGCATGGCCTGCACCTGTTACGAAAAAAGAGATGAAGGCATTTTTACAGACAGCATAGAACTACAGAAAGTGTGTCACCAATTATAGTACCATAGCTGCTCCCCTCACAGACCTGACAAGGAAAAACAGGCCAGAGAAGGTAGTGTGGACCCCAGCATGTGATCAGGCATTCCAGAAGCTTAAATAAGTTTGGGAGGACCCCCTGTGTTATCCAGTCCAGATTACAGCAAAGAATTTGTTGTGAGGGTGGATGCTTAGAACCATGGCGTGGTGGCTGTACTTGGACAGATTTCTTCAGAGGGAGAAGAGCACCCAGTGGTTTATCTTAATCGTAGGGTCTGAACCAGGGAGGAATGCTATGTAGCTGTATAAAAAGAATGTCTAGTCATAGTGTGGACACTTCAGAAACTTCAGCCTTATCTGTATGGAAGAAAATTCACTTTTGTTACAGACCACAATCCCCTACAATGGCTACATCATGCCAGCCAGCAAAATGGCAAGTTGCTAAGGTGGAGCTTAGGGTTGCAAGCATATGATATGACAGTGCAGCACCGCAGGGGAAAGTGTAGTTAGGCAGCATAGGATGGTGGTTTGTAGGATGACATTGGTGGTCAAGAAGAGGAGGAGGAGTGTGAATGCAGCACCAAGGATCAAATGGTGGAAACTGAAAAAGGGTAATTGTGAGGTAGAGTTCAGAGAAGAGTTAAAACAGGCACTGGGTGGCAGTGAAGAGTTACCAAATAGCTGGGTAACTACAGCAGAGCTAGTAAGGGAGATGGCTAGAAAGGTGCTTGGTGTGACATCTGGAAAGAGGAAGGAGATCAAGGAGACATGGTGGTGGAATGAGGAAGTACAGAAGAATTTACAGAAAAAGAGGTTGGCGAAGAAGAAATGGGATTGTCAGAGAGAAGTATAAGGAGATGAGGTGCATGGCAAAGAGAGAGGTGGTGAAGGCTAAGGATAAGGTGTATGAAGAGTTGTATGAAAGGTTGGACACTAAGGAGGGAGAAAGTACCTGTACCAATTGGCTAGACAGAGGGACCAAGCTAGTAAAAATGTGCAGCAGGTAAGGGTGATAAAGGATAATGAGGGAAATATACTCACAAGTGAGGAGAGTGTATTGAGCAGATGGAAAGAGTACTTTGAGGGGCTGATGAATGAAGAGATTGAGAGGGAGAGAAGGTTGGATGATGTGCAGATAGTGAATCATAAAGTGCAGTGGATTAGCAAGGAGGAAGTAAGGATAGCTATGAAGAGGATGAAGAATGGATAGGCTGTTGGTCCAGATGACATACCTGTGGAAGCATGGAGGTGTTTAGGTGAAATGGCAGTGGAGTTTTTAACTAGATTGTTTAATGAAATCTTGGAAAGTGAGAGGATGCCTGAGGCATGGAGAAAAAGTGTTTTGGTACCGATTTTTAAGAATAAGGGTGATGTGCAGAGCTGTAGTAACTACAGAGAGATTAAATTGATCAGTCACAGCATGAAGTTATGGGAAAAAGTAGTGGAAGCTAGGTTAAGAAGGAAGGTGATGATTAGTGATCAGCAGTATGGTTTCATGCCAGGAAAGAGCACTACAGATGCAATGTTTGCTCTGAGAGTGTTGATGCAGAAGTACAGAGAAGGTTAGAAGGAGCTGCATTGTGTCTTTGTGGACTTAGAGAAAGGATATGACAGGGTGCCTAGAGAGGAGTTGTGGTATTGTATGAGGAAGTTGGGAGTGTCAGGGAAATATGTAAGAGTGGTACAGGATATGTACAAGGGTAGTGTGACAGGGGTGAGGTCTGCAGTGGGAGTGACTGATGCATTTAAGGTGGAGGTGGGATTACATCAAGGATCAGCTCTGAGCCCTTTCTTATTTGCAATGGTGATGGACAGGTTGGCAGATGAGATCAGACAGGAGTCCTTGTGGACTATGATGTTTGCAGATGACATTGTGATCTATAGTGAGAGTAGGGAACAGGTGGAGGAGACCCTGGAGAGGTGCAGATGTGTTCTAGAGAGAAGAATAATGAAGGTCAGCAGGACTAAGACAGAATATATGTGTGTGAATGAGAGGGAGGATAGAGGAATGGTGTGGATGCAGGAAGTAGACGTGGTGAAGGTGGATGAGTTTAAATACTTGGGATCAACAGTTCAGAGTAATTGTGAGTGTGGAAGAGAGGTGAAGAAGAGAGTACAGGTAGGATGGAGTGGGTGGAGAAGAGTGTCAGAAGTGATTTGTGACAGACGAGTACCAGTAAGAGTGAAAGGGAAGGTCTACAAGAGGGTAGTGCGACCAGCCATGTTATATGTGTTGGAGTCTGTGGCACTGACAAAAAGGCAGGAGTCAGAGCTGGACATGGCAGAGTTAAAGATGTTAAGATTTACACTGGGTGTGACATGGGTGGACAGGATTAGGAATAAGCATATTAGAAGGTCAGCCCAGGTTGGAAAGTTTGGAGGCAAAGCCAGAGAGGCAAGATTACGTTGGTTTGGACATGTGCTGAGGAGGGATGCAGAGTATATTGGGAAAAATCTGCTAAGGATGAAGCTGCCAGGTAACAGGAAAAAAGGAAGGCCTAAGATAAGGTTTATGGATGTGGTGAGAGAGGACATGCAGGTGGTTGGTGTGACAGAGCAAGATGCAGAGGACAGGAAGAAATGAAAACAGATGATCCGCTGTGGTGGCCCCTAATGTGAGCAGCCAAAAGAAGAAGAAGTGCAGCACTGCAGTGGGGTTAGCAATGCCAACACAGATGGGAGTCAAGACAGGGAATGGGGTAAGGTATTCCCAGCTAGGCTCAACCCTCTCAAGCAATGTTTCTCAAGGAACCAGGAACAAACAGCTAATACCACAAAAGACTGCAAGGACCAATGAGAGCTCACACCAAACAGTTTTATTAAGTGCTTTTCATCTTACTAGTTGTGGGACTTCTTCAGACAATATCAAATGCAAAAATGACTCCTTTTATTTAACTTTAAGTAATCATGTGTTCATCCTCAGCTACTTAATACTACCTCCTTCTTAAACAATTGTTAACCCTATCATAACCATTACTATGATACAATATTCTGACTGATTAAATCTCTTGTTCCTTATAAAAAGATAAAACATGACTAAAATTTAACAATCAAGTTCCGCCACCAATATAATAGTTGGTAAAGAAAATGGCATTTGCAAACATACCTCATGTAGTGTTATTACACCTTACAGTTTGAATGCCACAGAGATCTATAATATTATGTTTAGAAATTTGGAACTTGTTAAAAATGAGTCATCTAGTAGGCACAAGTTAAATTTCACACCACAAATCATATGTAAAAGGGGCCGAAAACCTGAAAAATCTCTTAGAAAGGAATTTTACACTGCCATTTCGGAGGTAAGGCATGTTTAAATGTGGTTTGTGTAAATATTGTAAATTTATGGCTATCAGCCAGAACTTCTTGGTTAATGGGAGAAAGTATTCCACTAAGCAAAGGTTATTGTCAATCACGTATGATAGTATATCTTAATCAGTGCCAACAGTGCCCAGGCTTCTATATCGGTAAAACCAATAGAAGACTGCTGGAACGTGTATACAAACATCTTTACAATATCAGTAGAAGCAACCATGAAAATGCCCTAGCTAGACACATTACTGAGTTTCCAGATTATAAATTCAAGTTTAGGGCAATAGTCCAGGTTTCAGTAGACATGATAGGGGGACCAGATTCACTTGAGAGGCTTGAACTACTCTGGCAACTACAGACCAATGCTTGTCACTTTCCATGCCTAAATGAGATAAGTTCAATTCTTTGTATTTCAAAATTAAAAAGTTTGATGAGATAACCAAAACATTAAATAACACACACTCATACATCAAAGTTCCCTAAAGTCAGCATGTTGAAAACTTTTGTATTAGAGGATTTGATTTTATATGGATTTTTATACTTGATTGTTAAATTTTAGATATGTTTTATGTTTTTATAAGGAACAAGAGATTTTATTAGCCAGAAGATTGTACCATAGTAATGGTTATGATAGGGTTAAAAGTTGTTTAATTAAGGAGGAGGTAGTATTTATTAGCTGAGGATGGACACACGACTACTTATAAGTTAAATAAAATGAGTCATTTTTCTTTTGATTTTGTCTGAAGAAGTCCCACAACTAAGTGAGATGAAAAGCACTCAATAAAACTGTTTGGTGTGAGCTCTCATTGGTCCTGGCAGTCTTTTGTGGTATTAATGTTTCTCAAGGGTCACTTGAAAAACTAGCTTGGGGAGGGTGAATTGTGAAGGCTGCCAGCCCAGCTAGCTAGAATTTTGTAAATAATTCTATGTTATGTGTGAATAGTAATATGATTTGTATGTTTGTCTTACAAATGTAAGAAAACTCTGTAATGTGCTGAGCTTCAAGAATGTACCCTACTGGAGAAGAACAGAGTTAACTTGCAAACTCTAAGAAAATAAGTGAATTGTTTATGATGCTGGTTATCTCAGCTAGGAGACAGAATGTCTGCAGCTAGAAATTCTATTGTCTGGAAACATAAATAATTACAGGTTTCAAAGGTAAAAGTGTTTAACTGTTTTATGACTTCCAGATCCAGGCAAACTTCTGAAAAATAAGTATTTTTGAAGTAGAGGTGACAAAGAATTATGTGGTCTGAGATAACCCAGCAGAAATGTTTGATAGTAACTTAAGAGCTGTCTCAGAGAGTGAGTCTGTACATTTTATATTTGTCTTTGGATCTGACAACATCCTCTCATCAGCACTTGTCTGGCTTTGTAAGACTTAAATTACAGTGATTTGTCTTAGAGATAGATATGAACACAGTAAGATTAGATTAGCTGTTTTCTGTACTTATGTAAGACTGTCCTGCAATGTTGTTTTAAAATATTTCCTGTTATTCTGAACTCTGTTGTCACTGTATTGAGTTATTGAGTATTGTCTTGTGCTTTTATTATTTATTATTAAATATATTTAAACCTTTTAATTGTGGCTGGTTTGTTTAGAGATATTTAAACTCTTAGAGTACTTGCATATGCATTTGCTGACACTGTACAGGCCACTCTTAAATATCCTTAGTCTTGGACGCACTTATCATTTGCATTGGCAGCTGGCACTATCTTATAGTCTGGGCAGAAGGTGGCATAGCTAGTGAACCTGTGCCAGCCTTCCCAGGAGTGTCTGTGTGTTTGTATATAAATCAAATCTCAAAGTGTGTGTGTGTGTGTGTGTGTGTGTGTGTGTGTGTGTGTGTGTGTGTGTGTGTGTGTGTGTGTGTGTATCAACTACTTGGACAGGGACAGTTGGATAGAGACGGTGCTGGAAGTTTTGGCTTGACCACTCAGCTGAGATATTAACCCTATAACTGTGCCAGTGGGGAGTTGTATTAGGGAGGCGGATAAAGAGAGAGAAACCAGCCCCAGGCTGACTGTGATCTCTGTGTGCTCTTAAGGGAAAGTGTACTTTATTGTGTGTGTACTTGTTATCCTACCAATGTGCATGTCCCTCACTGGTACTAGTGGTGAGGATAGGGGCTCGCTGATTACTGGGCCAGTGCAGGTGCATCACACATGGCTTTGATGACATTCACAAAGAAGTCTACCAGGTTTAATAAGCATGATCTACCTTTAGCAAAGCAAGGATGGGTTGGATTTGGCATTTGGAAGTTGCCTATGTCTTTGTTGATAAAGTCCATGATAATTCTTTCCATGGCCTTGCAGATGAGGCTGGTTAGACTTATGGGTCTGTAGTTCTAAGGGTCAGCTGATGGCCCCCTTTGTGCAGGGGAATTACTGTTGCTGTTCTTCATTCTACAGGAACATAGCCAGTTCTTAAGATATGATCAAAGAGAACTCCAAGTGAGTCCACTAGGTCTTGTTTTAGATTTCTTAGTAAACCACCTGAGATATTATCTGGTCCCACAGAGGCCATGTTTTTGACCATGGCAGGTGTAGGGATGACCTGTTCTCTAGAGATACTAGGAAGATGGCTGGTGTCAGGTGTGCTTTGGGATATGGTAGTTGGGGATAAGGGGGTAAAGTTTACATGGAGTCTGTCAGCTAGCAGGCTGGTGATATCTTCATGTGTAGTATGAGTGATCCCATCTACAATAAGTTTGGCATGTATCTGGGCATTCCTTTTTAGTCTTTGGAATTAGTTAAAGAATGCCTTACTACTATCCTTGACAAGGGTTGAGAGTTTAGTTTCATAATTTGCTTTAAATGACTTTACAAGATTTCTGATTTTCTTGTTGAGGCTTAGGAGGGAACTCTTTCTTTGTAGAGTGATATCCCTCTCACTTTTTGAAAACACTTTCTTCCTCTTGTTATATAATCTGTTTATACTTGAAGTTCACCACAGTGGTTTGTTTTTACAGGAAAACCTGGTTTTGATCCGGTCAGGTACAACAGAGTTTATGCAGTCACTGAAGTGTTAACACATGGCATTTGTATGCACGTCTGCATACTGATCATTAATGTCTGCGATTGCTGGTGGTATGAAGCTTTTTATAATATCTCTTAGTAGGCTGTAGATAGTTTTTGTAAATTTTTTTTTTTATAATTTTTGCTCCTATGAGGGTGTCAGTTCTAGTAGTTACTTCAAACAAGACTGATTTGTGGTCTGACCTAACCGGGGAGGGCATCATGCATGGAATAATTACAGAGACCCCCATGTTAGTGAGTACTATGCCCAGAACATTAGAGCCCCTAATAAGGGAGCAGACTATCTGTTCCTGACCATTTATGTTAACAAAGTTTAGGAACCTCTGGGTGAGCATGTTTCTGCTTGTGCATGTCCCCCAGTTTATGGCAAGATAATTGAAATCTCCCATGACTAAAGTGTTGGGCTGTATGGTGAGGGATTTCAGTAAATCAAAGTAGGTGGTGTGCTTATCCTGGTTCATGGTTGGGATCTATGACTAGTAATGATTTGGTATAGTACTTTTCCAATAGCTAATTGGACATGGAGTAGTTTTAGGGAGCAATGATGTTTGACCAGTCTTGAAGTGTATTTGGTTTTAATGAAGATGGATACACCTTCCTCTTTGGTTCCTTCATGCTCATTTTGAGGACTGAACGTGTGGAATGCATTGTAGCCCTGCATGACGGGGGTGCTCTCATTGGCCTTGAACTATGTCTCAGTAACTGCACAGATGTCAGTATCTTCCAAGGTGAGGAGTTCTTCCAGGGAGTGGAGTTTTGTGTTTAAACTCCTAGAATTAATAAGCATGACCCTGAGTTTACTTTGACAGATCTTGTTACTTTGGAAAATTTGTTGTTTTGACATTGCCTAAAGAAGGCCATATGGAGAGGCAAGGGCTTTTGCCAGTATGCAAAAGCCTAAGGGGGAACAGGAGTAGAACACCTCTAGAAAAGCAGTGAGGTCTGTCTACCATATCCTCCCAGGCTGACAGATACTGGATTCCCCCGGACTGACACTAGAAGCTAAGCCAATTGTTGAAGTAAATCATTTTTTGTTTATATTGTGGAATCATCCAGGGTGAGGGGAGGACACTGTTTAGGGCTAGGGACATACCTGTCTGGGACACATTATCAGAGAGTTCCATCAAGTCTCTCTTCATATAGTCCAGGGGAAGTATGCCTAAAGTCATTCATTCAAACATGGACTATGACAGACTCATAACTTTTCTTGTTGAGTGACGTGAGTGCATGCATGAATTGTTGGATCCTGGCACCTGATAGACAGCTGACTGTGACCTTCTTCTTGTCCAGTCTGATGAGGGGGACATATGTGTAGCTCACTGTGGAGTCGCCTATGACTAAGACATTCGATGTGTTTTGCCTTATGGGCTTATTTGTTTTGACATGTGGGTGGTGTTGATATGTGTAGTGGTTTCATTTTGCTTAGTGATGAGTGTGGGCGGTGTGTGTTTGGGAGGTCTCTGTTCTTTTGGCAGGCATTTAGTGAGTATCTCCACTTATGCCTCTAAATATGTGGGTTTATGTATCGTGACCTTATTTTGTGTGAGAGGTGAGGTTTGCATGAGAGGTGAAGCATGTGTGCTGACCACCTGTTTGATGTCTAGTTTGTTTTTACATGAGAGAATTGACTCCATTTCCACAGTATATTTGCATTTCTCACATAAGGTGTTAGTTTGCTTTAGGAAGATGCCCATATCAATCAAGCTGGCAGGAGAACTAATGGGAAACTGCCAATCCTTTCTGGCAGGATTTTTCTGAATGTGCTATTTGGAAAGGAAATGGCTTTAGGACTTCTGCTTAACTAGTGGGTTAGTTTGACTTGGAGTAGCAAAGTTAGTGGATGTATAGTAGGTTGTGGATGATGTGTGAGAATGCTGCTTAGAGTGCAACTGACTTGCCCTTTGCTCAGCAGGGATGCTTGAAGAGTTCTACTGAAAGGTCTCTAGGAAAAAAATAATGTTCCCAGGCATTTGCACCTATACAGGGCAGTGCTAAACCTCTTTGCGTGGTCCACAGCAATAGGCAAATGTGAGGCATATATGCAGGTGAATTTAAACCGTTTTTAACACAACTATGAATGGAAAAGCCCCAAACTGAGCCTTTCTCCAGCAATCCCCAACTCAGATGGGTCCTGAGCTACACACTTCTGCCACAAGGGTACAGGGAGGCCCTCTTAATGTAAGAAGGCTGGTTTAAGAGCACAGTGAGACGAAACAGTCTAGATTCAGCAGATCTGAATAAGCCTATGCTATATAAGCCAATGAAATGCAGTGTCAAAGTGAAGAGTAAAATGCAGTCACAAACAGCAAAAATGATGTAGTAATTAAATTAAATACAGTTAACAAAGTGCAGTGTTGGCTTAAAATATGCTTATTTTTTCATTTTTTTCAGTAGATGCCTTGGATTTCAGTGCAGATGCACTCCAGACCTCTGACTAAAGTTGGCAAATGTTGAGCAGCTCTGGTAAACTGTGTGCAAACCTGAAAAATTGAGAGGCTTATATACAGGCAAATTTAAACAGTTTTTATCACAAATTCCAATGGGAAAGCCCCAATCTGAACATTTCTGCAGCAATCCCCAGCTCAGATGGGTCCTGAGCTACACACGTCTGCCACAAGGGTGCAAGGAGGCCCTCTTAATATAAGATGGCTGGTTTAAGAGCACAGTGATACTAGACAGTGTAGATTCAGTAGGTCTGAATCTAGCCTATGTTATGAAAGTCAAAGAAATGCAATTTCTAGATGAGAAGGAGTAGAGAAGAGTCACTTAAGGGTCAAAGTGAAAATGTTTAGGAGTGTACTATTAGATGATCTGCAGTGGTACCAACATCTGCATAAACTGGCAGCTCTTCAAGCAGCTGTGAACAGTGGGAGACTGGAGACTGTTTCCTACAGAGGATTTTAAACTGAAGAGGTTTGCTTATATGCAAGCACAGAGAACATTGCACAATGCGCAAAAATGAGGCTTTTATACCAGCAGGATGAAAGAAGTTTACAAAGTTAAACCCTCAGGCCAATCAGATGAATGCTTTACAACAGAAGTCAGAATTCCTACAATATCAGGAATGCTTTGAAATAGGTTAACTAATCCTGAGAAGTGTTCACAATTTACAAAAACTTTGAAAAAATTAAGAAATGTTTTGGCAGACTCTGGAGAATTTTGACAAACTGAAAACAGCTTTTACAGTATCAGAGAACATTAGGAATTCTCAGAACTCTGTCAAAACAACCTAGGAGCAGTGCAGTAACAAACAGATGGAGTTTTTTTGACAAGCACAGGCTGGAAAATGGTGATAAATTCAACCAAATCAATAAATGCAGCACAGAAGTGTTAAATAGCAGTGAAACAGTTAGAGCAAGTGCAAAAAAGTACTTATAAAAATACTTATATCAGCTTTGTAGGTCCAGATGGTTTTAGAAGCAATCCAAGCCATACAGTCACAGGTATCAAAGCCAGGCCAAAGAAGCTCTGAATAAATGAGTACAATCTCACAAAAATGTAATTCCTTTACACCAGCAGGATGAAAGACTTTTTCAGAGTTAAACCCTGAGGTCAATCAGATAAATGCTTTACAACTGAAGTCAGAATTCTTGCAATATCAGGAAGCCTTGGAAATAAGTTCACTAACCATGAGAAGTATTCACAATACATAAAAAAGTTGCAAAACTTAGAAATATTTTGACAGACTCATGAGAATTTGACAAATTCACAAAAGCTTTTGCAGTACCAGAGGATGTTAGGAAATATCAGAATACTGTTAAAACAACACAAGAGCAGTACAGTAACAAACAGATGCAGTTTCTTTAATGAGTGCAGGCTGAAAACAGTGACAAATTCAACCAAATCAATAAATGCAGCACAAACTTGTGAAATAACACTGAAAAAAAGCAAATGTAAAACTTATAAATCCAAGTCTAGTAGTCACAGGTGTCCAAGCCATGCACAAGGAAGCTCTGAATAAATGAGCACAATCTCACAAAAATGTAATTCTGTTATACCAGCAGGATGAAAGACTTTTACATAATTAATCCCTCAGTCTAATCAAATAAATGCTTTATAACAGAAGTCAGAATTCCTGCAATATCAAGAATCCTTGGAAATGAGTTCACTAACCATGAGAAATGTTCACAACACTCAAAAACTTTGCAAATCTTAGAAATATTTTGGCAGACATGGGAGAACTTTATCAAACTCAGAACATCTTTTTGCAGTATCAGAGGAGGTTAGGAAATATCAGAATACTGTTAAAACAATCTAAGAGCAGTACAGTAACAAACAGAGGCAGTTTCTTTAACAAGTGCACGTTGAAAACCAATGATAAATTCAAGAAAATCAATAAATGCAGCAAAGAAGTATTAAATCGCACCAAAACAGAGCAAGTACAAAAAAAAAAAAATACTCACATCAGCTTTGTGGGTCCAGATGGCTTTAGAAGCAACCCAAGTGTTGTAGTCACAGGTGTCCAAGCCAGACACATGAAACTTTGAATAAATGATCACAATCTCACAAACATCTAATTCTTTAATACCAGGATGAAAGACATTTACAGAGTTAAACCCTCAGGCCAGTCAGATATCTTTTTTTACAACAGAAGTCAAAATTCCTGCAATACCAGGAATCCTTGGAAATAAGTTCACTAACCCTGAGAAATGTTCACAACAGAAAAAAACTTTGCAAATCTTAGAAATATTTTGGCAGACACAGAACTTTGTCAAACTCAGAACAGCTTTTTGCAGTATCAGAGGAGGTTAGGAAATGTCTGAATACTGTTAAAGCAACCTAAGTGCAGTATAGTAACAAACAGATGAAGTTTTTCATGACTGCCAGAAAATAAAATATGCTTAAACAAGACAAATAGCAGCCTCACTAGAGGATGTGACTATAAAAAGTTCCAGGAATACAGTTATGATAAAAAATGACCATAATCTATTACCCAGTATGATTAAGAAGTTATTGCACAGTACTGTTGAAATACTGCAAATAATATTGCTGCAATTAGATGCATATTACATGTTCATTAAGTATATGTCAGAGGAAAAAAAAAGTTGCATGTAGATGATATGCTATAAAACTGACAATTGCTATTCCAGCAGGAAAAACTGCTTAACAATGAACAGGAAGCCATTTGGATAATTTTCCATTTGGTGATGGCCAATAAAGCAAAAGAGTTCCATAACAGTGACCATTACAAGGACTCACAGTTAGCTTTATTAGAATACTAAAATGTTCCACTGCAAATTGCTGGGCTGATGCCGGCTTGTTTATTGTTATGTTGTAGATTAGATAGCAGAACAGAATTTCTATATCAGTATCCCTGCCAGCGTCTGAATAGCAACTTATAGTACAAAAGAGAACAAATCAAACCCAGTCTAGGCAAATGTTTTATTTTGCTTATGATGGCAGAAGGATGTCTTCATTAAAAGAAGGGAACTTACTGAGAATACAGCAGGGTTCCAGTGATAAACAACCAGAAGATGTTGCTTTGAGTCAGCGTGTGCAGTCATGGTTATTAGTTGTTCATGTTTGAGATGGGTAACTATTGATGAGCAACCAAAGGCATCTGGACACAATTGCTGTGTTGAATAGAGAAGCTGTATCTTTGATGCATTCAAGTCAGTAACATTTTTTTTGAGAATCGTCTTGAGAGATAATCAAAGAAGTAAGTTTCCAAAAAAATTATTTTGACTAGATATTGAGAAGGAGAGTTCAGAACATCCAAAAGCATTTAGAGACCTGTCATCGGATGTGGGCCTCAGAACTTCATCAGCATTGAAGAACACATAATCCCCTAATTATCTGAGAGTTGGATGATTGCAGAGGAAGCCATCTAGATATTCATGCACTTCAACAACTGAAAAGTAGTGAAATATTTGAAAATATTGATTGGTTTCTTCTTTCACTGTAATTGGCAAGTGGTTCAGATATGTATCTTTAAAAGATATCTACAATTTAAAAATCATAGGTATCATTCTTTAATATAAATCTGAAAGTAGCATTTATATGTAATTTTTCTTCTTATGCACAGCATGGGTATCTTCTGCAAAACGTTTTGCAATCCTTTTGCTTCTGGAAATTTAAGATATAATACATATGTGTATCTCCTTAAATACTGGTATCACCAGTCTATTTTAGAGCCCTGTGTCTTTAGCAAGTGGTTTAGTCTCCTGTATACTGTGGTGCAGACTAAATGTAAAAGCTGATGAAACTGGAAGCCTTAAATCTCTTATCTCATGTCATTATTTTATATATTGCTGCCTCATCCTGACTGGGTCTCTAGTTTAGGTCTTGGCCAGACTGCTTGCTGTACAGAGCCTGCACATTCTACCCTTGTCCACATAGGTTTTATCTCTGTAGTCCAGTTACTTCTTGCATTGACTCAATACAGGAATATATCCCAACTCCCACATGATACTACATCTCCAGCAGTGGATTAAGCAGGCAGTGTGAGAAATGAGTGAATGATAGGACTCCCTATTACACTGCACCTGCTATTTTCACTGACTACATTCTGAGAACAGTAGAGGAAGTGAATCTGAAAACATTTGTCTTGTGAGCCTCATTCTCAACCTCACACCATTTGCAGCTGTAGCTTTATTGTCTTTTACAACCATTCCAATTTAACCCATTGAATGGTTCTTTAACATCAGAAAAGCTTGCCATTACTTTTACCATCCTATTCAACACATTTTTTTGCATAGCATGTCTTTTCCAGATACCTGAACTCTTCAATATTTCCATCTCTTACATAGTTAAGGTTAGCATTACCTTTTTCCTACCATTTCTCTGTCATACAGATCTCACCAGTTCCATTACACTCTGGTGACCTTCCGTTGTCACAACGAACCATGTATATTTTTGGCAATAACAGCAATAAAAATATTTATTCGGTGTTTCTCACTTATCCTTGTTGATTTTCCCCACACTAGCCTGCCCTTTATTAAAAGAAAAATGAAACCCTTTATAAACCCTTAATGGTCAATTTATCTGCAATGAGTTACTCCTTTCAAGAAACATATCAAAATAATTAATCACTTTTATTATTTATGAAAAACTATAATGCAGAACACATTCAAGCTCACAAATGTCATGCACTGATGCAGACAAAAACTGAATAGACACAGGCACAGAGGTTAAAAGAAAATCTCTTTCCAGTATGCAATTAACAGTGCTCAGAAAATCTAAATGACAACTGCAAAGTTTGTGTAGGCAAATACTTACACATTGAACTCAGATGATGCCAGCAGCAGTTTTATGAACTGTATTTCTTCAGTGGGCTTAATAACTTCTGTCAGCATTATTTAAGCATTCTTAACAATACTGTCTGTTTCCTCTTTTGGCACATAATGATGCGATCAGCAATAGGGTAGAAAGGGAAAAATTACAGTGTCGTTATTCCTACATAATTTACATGGCTACTGTAATTAATGTAAAAAAGTTATAGCATGATAAGCAAAGTAAATTAACAGAAATAAAAAAGTTGATGAAGAAATAAGTTTGTGTCAGTTAGTAGACCAAGCAAAATGTGTGACATTGCACAACCTTTGCCTAAACCACATGAAATTGGTCTGAAGTTCTGAGAAAACTTTAAGATATAGGAAGCTTAAATGGGAAAAATATTATTAAATGAATATAGTAATAACAAATAATAAGTTGGCAGCACTGCCATTATATACCAGCTCACTTGCAAAAGATGAGATACATCATACTTCATGTCTGAAACAATTAAATAAGATTTACATTTAAGATGAATGTTGCTTTGGAAGAGCCCACAGATAAAGGTGAAGGAAAAAAATGACCTCTGTAGCCAAATGATCATTATTACATGACAGCTATGGAAACTGCATAAAAAAAAAAACTAATAAAAACACATTCTTATTTACTAAATATTCATGTAAATGACAGTTTTGCTGTATCATTTATTTGTTTATGCATTTACTTATTGAATTACTTGTGTGCAGGCACAGTTTCTATCCTTTTCTGTTCAATAGTAAACGCATGCTTCAACTTTATACATATTCAATAAGTAGCTAATCTGTCTGTCACATGACAGGGAAGCTGCATTTATTGACCAGAGTATAGTCATGTATGGGTCTCAGACTAGCATTCCCGCATGTAGTACAGTTGTTCTTACTTCCTTGTCGTATGTGTATTATTTTCCTATGCTCCATGCTTGCTTTACCAGCAATTCATGGATAAGTTCAATGCACTGACTCTATACTATGTACTCTGCTGCTATAGCTATTCACTCTTGTCATTTCATTCTATCCATTTCAGATATGAGCCTTGGCCAAGAGGCCACATCATCTTTGGAAACAAATCACATGATTGTACTCCTTAGACAGATGACAAAGAAAAGGATGTGTAGTGCCTGACTACATAAGGAAGATCACCATAGGTTCATAGGTGTTTGCTAGGAGAACAATCACAAGGGCCTTTATAAGCCTAGTCATGCATCCCAAATCTCTGACAAGTTCTGGTACCCTTGATATGTGTAAGCATGGGCCTGGGAGATGAACCATTTTTACAGATTGCCTGTGTCCATTAGAGATATAGGTGCCAAATCAGGGATACATTTTCTGTTCCCCATCCAGTTGTCTAAATTACACTTGAATTGGGTTAGGGAAGAACTCTGTTTCACATGGATGGGGAGCCTGTTCCAGAGACAGGGTAGTCTCTGGGATACATACCTGTCTCTCCAGCAGGTTCTATTTATATCACAAGCAAAGTTTTTGTCTTTAGAATGGGTAACTCTGGTGTTGTTTGTTTTGGCGAAATGCAGGAGGTTCATCAGATTGGTGTCTGCCAATTCCCTCCATACTGGGCATATATCTCCCCTCAACAGCCTGTATGAGACAAAATACAGTGATGGGGCCTTGAAGTGTTCTGCACATGACATTTTACTTACACCATGTATTCTTTTAGTGAGGAACCTCTGTGAACGTTCCAGTTTTGGATATGCCTGGTTAAATACATATCAAAAGGGGCAATGTACTCAATTGTAGGTCTGATGAATGCCAAATACAGTGGAACAATGACTTCTTTGGACCTAAATTGGACAATATAGAATAATTTCCTCACTAGTGTAGGTACATGGTGGTCAAAGACTATATTTCTGCCTATGTGTAACCCTAAGTCCCTAATTACTGGGTCAACTCTAAGGGGCGTGTTGTCACTATGATAGTTACCAGGGGTGGATAACATCCAGAAGGATGCAATTATGTATTTCTTAGCATTTAGTTTTAGTCCATGACTGTAACACCAGTTGTTTGTCTGTTTAAGCCCTTCTTGGAGAACATTTTTTTCAGTGTGGGATTCAATGACAGCTCCTAATTTGCAATCATCTGCAAATTTAGTCAGCCAGAGACCACTGACATTGGCTTTGACTTCAGTGAAGTAAATGCCAAAAAGAAGCAGTCCAAGGACTGATCCCTGAGGCACTCCACTTGTGACTGACCACTTTATAGAGGTGGACTCCCCAATTCTAACTTCTTGGGTCCTGCCTGTGAGCCAGTTGGCTATCCGCCGGGTGACATACGGGTTTGTACCTAACCTCTTGAGTTTGTCAACAATGCCAAAGTGGGGTATTGTGTCAAATATTTAGCCAGGTCAAGATAGGCAGTATGAACCACTTTGCCCTAAACCATTGCTTTGCTGACCTTCTCAAAGAAGCCCACCAGCTTGAGTAGGCATGTCTGCCCTTGAGAAAAGCAAACGGGGTTGCATGCTGTGTCTGGAGATTTATTATATTGTTATTGATCATTTCCATAATCATTCTTTCAATGGCTTTGCATATAAGACTAGTGAGACTTATGGGTCTGCAGTTTCCAGGGTCTGTAGATGGCCCATCTTTGTGCAGAGGAATGACTGTTGCTGTTCTCCATTCATGAGGCATGAAACCTGCTTGGAGGCTACAGTTAAACAGCAATTCCAGATGGCCTGATAGGCCATGTTTCATGATATTTAGAAGGCATCCTGGGATACTGTCTGGGCCCATTGATGCAGTGTTATTGGCCCTAGAGAGAGCATTAAGGACCTATTCCCTAGTTATAGCAGGGAGAGTTATATTTGATGGTATTTCCTGATGGAAGGTTGAGGGGAAGAGCGGGGTAAAGCTTGAGCTGAATTTATCATCCAGTAGGTTTGCTATATCTTCTGGCTCAGTGTAGGTGGGTCCCTTTACAGTGAGCTCTGCACACAATTCTGTATTGCCTTTGAGGTTGTAGACATAGCTAAATAATGCCTTGGTGTTATCCTGGGCCTAGGAGGCCACATTTACCTCAAATTTGACTTTGTTAGACTTTAATTGTCCTCTGGGTTTTTTTGTTTAGTTTGATGAGAGTACTTTTTATCCTGCTAGGTGCTGCACCTCCTAATTTTAATTTTTGCCATGATTTTAATTCTTCTGTTATACAGCCTATTAATTTTGTGATTCCATCAGGGTGGCTTGTTTTTCAGTTAGTTCTGTACTTCTTCCTGGTGGGTACAAGCTAACTGTATGCAACTATTAACATGCTTGTATAGGGTTTCTAAGAAAAATTCTGCATAGGCAGTAGGGTTCTCATGGTTTATGCGAACTTGATATTTTTCCAGGTTATCACTTAATAGCAGGAAGTTAGCCTTAGAGTAGTTTCCAAATACTCTAGGTTTAGCTGGGATTCCAGGTTTTATTTTTACTTCAAAGGAGAACATTTTGTGGTCTAGCATTACCAGGGAAGACATTACAATAGGGGGTGTGGTACACTCTCCCATATTCATCTTGATCTGATGTCTTTGTATTCGTCTCTGGGGTGCATCTTGTATCTATATTTTGTTTATCACCCTTACCTATTATAGGTTCAAACCTGCCCCCTCTACCTTCCTCGACTTCACTTTTTAACTTATTAATAAATTCATCAGGGTATCCCCTTTCTTTAAACATATTATATAGAATCCTACATTCTTCCTGGTAATCCACATTATTAGATGTCATTCGGGAGCCCCTGACAAACTGCCCCTTGACGATGTTCCTTTTACTATTTAGGGGATGAGCACTGTCATAATGTAAAATTCTAAAACTCTGCTCTCAAATTTACCGCCCTTTTATATATTTCTATGTCTAAATACTGAGGACCAGATCTAACAGTATATGTGAACTTCAAGTATTTAGTTGTTTGGTGGATATAATCCATAAATTCCTTGAATTTTTCATCACTTCCTATCCAAAAAATAACAATATCGTCAAGGAATCTGTGATATAAAGTCCAGGAATCTCTGTGCCTGTACTATTTGGTAATAAATTGCTCTTCCCATTTTGGTGAAGTACTATATTAGCGAAGTGGGGGCATGCGCCCTATGTTGTAATACTCACAATCAAACATTATGAAATTATATTTTAAGATGGTGTCCATCAAAATTACGCTAGCTATTTTATCATTCAGACTTAGTGTATCATCCTCGAAAACAGATTCCTCGAAGTAGTTCATACCCTCCCTGTGGGGTATACAACCAAACAAATCTATCACATCGATGGTGACAAACTTTATGTCCTCTCTATACTTATCCTGTTTTATTTCCCCCAAAAACTCCCAGGAATCCTTCAGGATTACTTTGTTGTTTACCCATATATGTTTAGTCTTAAAGTCTACAAATTTCGCTAGGGGTGCTGTTTTTGATCCTTCAGCCGATACTATTGGCCTCAGTGGTGGATTTCCCATATCCTTGTGGATTTTGGGAATTCCGAATATGGTAGCTACCTTAGGTTTCTTTACTTCTAAATACTTGTATGTTTTTTCATCAATTACATTCTCCATTACAAGGTCCTGTATAATAGTATCAATTCTATAATAGGCCACATGAATTTCATTTAATGACACTTCAGTATATTTCTCTTCATCCCTTAATATGGAATTCATTTTTCCTTCGTACAGTATTGTGTCCATAATTACTATCCCTCCACCCTTATCTGGTTTCATTACCCTCAAAGAAGCATTGCCACTTAATTCCTGTAGAACTTCGTTCTCCCTTTTACTTAGATTGTATTGTACCCAGCTTTTATTATATTTTCTCCTTACTGAGTCAACCATAATATTTTCGAAGTTCCTGATTTGAGGTATTAATGGAGGGTTGTATATGGACTTCCTTCTTAATGAATTTTCTCTACCATCTTCTCTATTAAAGCCCATCCTCGAGGCCATAATCTCTAGATTAATCTTCCTAGAGAACAACTTCACATCAAGAATGGTGCGTGTATAATCCCCTCTTTTATTTGGTATATATTTTAAACCTTTACTTAACAAAGAAAAATGATCGGGGTTTAATTTTAACATACTAAAATTGTAAATGGTAAAATTCTGATAGGTGTGTTTGACCTTATTGTTGTCTAAATCTCCAAATGACTGATCTGTTCTCTCTATGTGTGAGTTTCCCATGAATGCCTCTCCAGGCTGTTGGTCGAATGTTTCAGGGCTAGGGGTATTCACTAATACCTCCTCCACCCTCTTTCCCCCCCCCCATTTCTGAAAATTTTCTCTAGGATAATTATTATTCCCTTCATTAATATTCCTTCTTTCCTGAATGGGTGGGAATTCATAATCATAACTTTCCTCATCCCATATATTATCCTGTCTAGGTCCATAGTCATTTGTATATTGCACATTCCTTCTTTTGTTATAATTTTTTACCTTATGTGCACTATCATATACCTGTGTATATGGTTTAGGATAACTAATATGGTTGTCATATTCCATAATATCTCTTTTTAATTTCCCCATCTTCCACTGTATCACTTCATCACACATTCTATCTATCTTATTTCTCATTGAGAAATATTTATCTTTTTCTTCTTTAACATCAAATAGTAGATCAGTCTTAATGCATGTATCCAATGTAGTTATTTCATTACCCAATTCATTTATTTTATTATTATTCTCTTCTATGATTAACTTAATCACTTCCAGTCCACAATTATTAAAAACTTTTATCAAGCATTCATGAAAATAAGAACCTATCTGTACATTGTTTGGATATTTGAAAACTCTTAACCCTTTAGGGACTATTTCCCTTTCTAAACATTCCCTTAAATAAGCGTTTTCTATATTTAAGGTTCTATATTTCATCAACATTTTGTCCAATCTCAATATTTTCTTAGCATAAATTTCATTGTTGTCAGCGCTACCATCATTACTACCACAATTTACTTTAAATTGAAAGTCCCGTTTAAGCCATTCATTTATAGGCTTCTCATTAGTTAACTTATGAACAGTACCTTTAGAATTATTTGGCGAATTTGTTCTTTTCTTCGGGATTGCTCCCTTGTCCTTCCCATTGCTGTTTCTTCCATCCCCTTCGTTTGTCATATCCAGAAAGATTCCAGGAGTATTGTTGGGATTAAAGCATGTCCCCATATTGAGAACGCCGGCTCCTTCTTGGTCGCCCATAAGCTCTCTCTTCTTCCGCTTCCCCCTGTGTTCTTCTGGTTTATCGTCCCCTTCATCTCCGTCCGTGGGGTTCCTACTTCCAGCAATAAGGTTGGCACACAGTGGTGTTAACAGATCGATCAACTCTGTTAACTGTCCCATAAGCCGTCTAACTTGGCCCGTTTCCTCCTGCATGGTAACGCTCATACTCTCGGTCTCAACGCCAGCGGACCCTCCTCTGGAACCACGAACCAAACAACAGATGCCAGCACTTGCTAAATAACCAAACAGTAACAAAAAAGTGCTTGGGCTCGCTGGTATTGATCGAAAGAATTTATTGACACAAAATCCACTAAAAAAGTGCTCAAGATATAAAGCAGTGCAATTATAACATGAACGCTCTTCTGAATTCACCAAATGCTGCGTTTTCGTCAGTATGACTTCATCAGACACTCTAACATCTTAATACACATGTTTAAATACTAATCAATTTAATTGAATACATTTCACTGGTTCAGCAATCCATATCAATTAATTCAAACACACCTATCAAGTTCTTACACTCATTAATATTAATATTAATTCCCTCATTGAACATACTTTATTTCTCTGGATAAAAACTCTATAAATATTAAAATATGTTAAAATATACAACTTTAAATATAAATACTGTTAAAAAAACTTTTATAAATATAAATATAAATACACATTTTAATTAAATATAAATATTGCATATTTAAAATCTGAGGATATATATATAAGCACCTCCACCTTTAGCCCCTGTTTGTGTAGTAGCTGGTCTAAATATGTGGAAGGCATTATAACCTTGCACTTTCAACATAGTCTCCATGGCTTTAAACCATGTCTCACTGACCACACAGATGTTAGCATTTTCCAGGGTGAAAAGAGTTTCTAGGGAGTGATTTTTTTTTTGCTTAGACTCCTAGCATTGAGCAGTAATACCTTTAGATTTTCTTCGTTTTGATTTGCTGTGTCCGAAGTACTTTCAGTTTGGCATTGCCTAAAAAAGACACTATGGGTAAGGCAATGCTTTAGCTAATATTTGAAAGCTCAAAGGGGAGGGGGGCAGACCATCTCTGACAAAGCAGTATGGTCTATTGACCATCTCCTTCCATGCTCACAAATATTGTTCACCCTTAGAATGACATCAGAAACTAAGTCATCTTTTGTTCATATTGTGGCATCATCCTTGGAGAAGGTAAAATGCTACTCACTGCTAGGCTCATACCAGCCTGGGACACATATTCTAAGGACTCAGTGATATTTCTTTTAATATACTCTAGGGAGGTATGTCACAGGTCATTTACACCCACGTGGATTATGAGTGAGGCATACTGGTACTTGTGGTCCAATGACCTGAGTGAGTACATAATGTGGTGTATCCTACCCCCTGATAAGCAACCAACTGTAACTTTCTGCCTACTCAGCCTGGTGAGAGGGATATCAGTGTGTCTCAGGAAGGAGTCTTCTATGACCAGAATGTTGGATCATGTGGTGGCTTGCCTTATGGGCTTAGAAGTAGAGGCTCCATGAGATGTGGCTGCATGTGTTGATGTGGGTGTTGTTTTGAAAGAGTGCATTTGGGGCTGCTGAGGGTATTTGTTATTTGTATTTTATCTAGGAGGTCTTTGGGGTTTAGGAAGGTTATGTTTACGCATTTGTGGGTCTATATAATTATTTGTATGTTTAGTTCTACTAAACCATCCTAAACAAAAGGAGTAATTTGTTAATGTATTACAAATTATCAGAACAGGAAAACAGTAGCATATAAGTAACAATAAAGTATCATCTGATTAGACTATTAGACTACTGGGGAACATTTTATATATATATATATATATATATATATATATATATATATATATTTATTTATTTACTTAAACCATACTACTAAACATTAATGCTGCTGAATGAATAAAACAAAAAATAAAAAAAATAAATAAAAAAAAGTAAAGTGTTTTTGCAGGGAGCAAGCATTGTGGTCTCATATCCATGATACTTTAGATATATAAGGGGGGGACACAACAGACCCTGGGAACTACTGCCCCATTAGCCTGATGAACCTGGTCTGCAAGGCCATGGAACGTATCATCATGTAACTCATAAACAAAGACATTGGAGATCTCCAAACTCTGGACACCACACAGTCTGGGTTTGTAAAAAGCAGATCATGTCTCCTAAACCTGATAGACTTCTTTGAAGTAGTCACCAAAACCATAGATGAGGGTAAGGTGGTTCACACAGCTTATCTAGATCTCGCCAAGGCATTTGACACCATCCCCCACTCTGGAATTATAGATTAACTCAATAAACTAGGTATAAATCCCTATGTCACAAGATGGGTTGTCAACTGGCTTACTGACAGAACCCACACTGTGAAAGTAGCAGACTTCAAATCAGACTTCAGACCAGTGACAAGTGGAGTACCACAGGGTTCAGTCCTGGGTCTTCTCCTGTTTCGTATCTACTTCTCTGAAGTACAGGCTAACACAGAAGGTCTTCGGCTACCTAAATTCACAGATGACTGCAAACTAGGAGCCATAATCGAAACTCCTAATGATGTGGACATCCTACAAAAAGGCCTCACTGAGAGAGATACCTGGTGTCAAAGCCATGGTCTCAAGCTCAATGCAAAAAGTGCATTGTCATCCCCTTTGGTAAAAACTCTGCACCCATGAACTACCACATAGGCGTTAGTCTACTTAACACCAAAAGTGTGATAAGAGACCTTGGGGCACAGGTGGACAGTAGTCTCTCCTTTGATAATCACATCGCTACAGTGGTCAGGAAATCCTTCTACATGGCACACCTCATCACAAAAGGTTTCTCATCCAGAAAAAAAGAGGTCATTGTTCCCCTCTACTCATCACTCATTAGACCCATTATAGAGTACAACACCCCTTTTGGTATGTACCTCACAAGACATCTACAACAACTGGAAAGGCCGCAAAAATACCTCACAAAGAGGATTACTGGCCTCAAACAGATACCTTACACAGACCATCTAAAAAAACTCCAGCTTTACTCCATCACATATCGCCTACTCAGAGGTGATCTCTGCCTAACATACAAAGCTATGTCAAACCCAGAGCTGTTGGACATGCTCCACTTAAAGAAAACCCAATCCCTTTGAGCTACATGCTCTAGGGACCTAAACCTTGTCACCACAATAAACAGAACATGCTGGAGGGATAGATTCCTGTCCCAGAGACTTCCCATACTCTGGAACAGACTACCTACCTATGTCAAACAAAGCTCCTCATTAGCACTCTTCAAGAAAAATCTTGATGATTGGATGGGTAATAGGAAATTCACCCCGGGGATCACTTCTGTGGTTCTGCTTGACAGGGGCACAGGAAAATAATTTTCTTGGGTGGCAAAAGCCAGGGTACCTTTTTGGCTAGGCTTGTAAAGGCCCTAGGGCCAATAGCCTAGTACCTACCTATGAACCTATGAACCTATATATTACCCTGAGATCTAACAGCATTGGAGACAAAGAAAAAAAACTCCTTTACCCCATGTTTGTCTTTCTGTCAGTAAAAACTTTCTTACTTGCACTCACCAGTCAGGACACTCAGATGCAAATACTCACATATATCCTGAAACAATTACTCAAACATGCACACCGTAAACACCCTACTTTGTACATATATATATATATATATATATATATATATATATATATATATATATACACTAAAGTATTAAATCACTAACAAATTCATGCACACAACTGCCATTCACATAATTCACTGAAAAGTATGCAGGTTAAAATACAAGTATACACAACACCATACATGGATGAAAGTGGAATTCACAAATTGAGCCAATGATTCCGTTGATGGAGAAATATAATCTTGATCAAAATCAAATGTAATTATATATCTATATCTATAAATTAATCTCTATAGCTATCTATATAGATAGGTGTATATATATATATATATATATATATATATATATATATTTATATATATATATATATATATATATGTATATATATATATATATATATATATATATATATATATATATATAGATATATATATATGTGTGTGTGTGTGTGTGTGTGTGTGTGTGTGTGTGTGTGTGTGTGTGTATATATATATATATATATATATATATATATATATATAGTATGTATAGATAGATATATGTATGTATATGTATATCTATCTATCTATCTATCTATATATGCAAACTAATCAATGCATGACCAATAAAGCAAAAAGCAGGATGAACGTGTATGCTATAAAAAAACACAAATGATATACAGCACCTAGATAGAAGCTGTAATTATCTTTTAATATACAAAGCACACTGTGTGGAACACAAAACACAAACCAGGTTTCCCTCCTCATAGAAGATACAAATGAACACCAACTATAGAACCAAAACTTGGATGTGCTGTTTAAGGAATCTTATTCAGCTGATTCCACGGATGTAAGTACAACTAACAAGGATGAATCTGGTTCCGTAGACAAGTGTATTACTATCCAACGGCCCATACTAACCACATATGATATATTTAATGTATTTAATTACACTGAGGTAGATGTAGACACTGAATTTGTCAAACTTATGAGTAAGGGCATGAAATTTATACCTATGGTCGGATTGAATTTAGTGGATAATATTAAGGAAGTTAAGATGTTTTGTAGAAGATTAAACCTGGCTATACAGTTTGACAAGAATGACCAAAATGAGGAGAGAAGTATTGGTATAGCGGGTACGGATCTTACGAAGAAGAGCACATATTTTCCAGTGTCCAATCCACAAGTATTAAATTTTGAAAAATTGGTTTGTAATGATATTTATTGGTTACACAATAATTTGAGGAAGGATAGGAAAAATGTAAATGACAATCTTTCAACAAAGGAAAGAGAATGCTTATATAAGATTATGTGTAACAAGGAAATAAGAATCATGAAGCCTGACAAGGGGGGGTGGGGCTGTAATTTATTATACCAATGAATACAATCAGGGTATTTACAATCTCCTCCATGAATCAGGCAATTATGAAAGTGTATCAATTAATCAAATCAACATTGGACATAAGAGAATAGATTTGAGTATTGAAGAGTATTTAATAGATAATAGGATTTCTAATGACACATATTCATTTTTGAAAACAGATCATCCAGTGTTAGCAAAAATAGTTGGAATCCCTAAGGTACATAAATCAATGGAGAACCCACCTTTTAGACCTATTGTTTCAGGATCTAAGTCCAAAACTTTCAATATAGGGAAGCTAATAGACAGATGGTTAAAACACATTTATAATACAATTCCACACATCATGAAAGATTCATAAAATTTTTTAGGAGAACTTACAAAGGATAAATGGAATTCCAATTTAATTTACCTTACCATCGATGTCGTGGATTTGTTTTCTACCATCCCAAAAGATGAAGGTTTGGAATTTTTTGCAAATAGCCTTAGAAAACATTCAGGTTTCTCTTGGGACAAGATATGTCTAATTTGTGACATGATGTCCTTGGTATTGGACCACAATTATATAGTATTTCAAGGGGAATACTTCAGACAAACCAAGGGAGTGGCAATGGGAGCAGCTTGTGCTCCCATTTTCACGAACTTGGTTATGTTAGAATGGGAGTCAGAATTTTTATTTAAAAGTGAATTTTTCTCTGATATAGTATACTACGCTAGATATTTGGATGCCATATTTATTTTATGGAATGCATCTATGGATAGAATGCAGGAATTTATGGAATTCCTTAACAGTACAACGGAGTTTCTAAAATTCACACACAATTATAGCTCCACAGAAAGTTCATACTTAGATGTATTACTTAGCCATAATGATGAAGGTTTTACCTCAAAAGTGTATAGAAAACCTACGTTTTCAAATGATTACATTCATTACACCAGTAATCATCCCCCCATGTTTTTAAAAACGTAGTGAAAGGACAGTGCATCCGAGCTGCAAGAATGTCATCCACAAAGGAATTTATGGAGACTGAGCTAAGGATCATACAAAATTTATTTTTAAGTGGTGATTACCCAGAAAATATGGTATACGACATTATTAAATATGTACAGGAACAGTGGGGTTGGAAGTACATACCATTATTAGGCTATTATAACATGGACAACCAAATAGAATTTTTTTTTGGCATTTTTTTATATAATTAATTGATCAGATGACTATAAAATGGAGAATGTCTCAGTAATAATTTGTTCTGAAGAAGACTGGGATCTACAGCAGAAAGAATTTTGTGGGAGAGTATGCATATTGACGTATACACCCTATACACAGTTAATTAGAGAAATTCTACAAAGACATTGGGAAGTTATAACAACACTTGGTTTAGAGCAAAAGTTAGGCAAATTTCCCAAATGTGTATTTAAGACTGCTCCTAATTTGAAGAGAATACTAGAAAGAGCGAGCCATGAAAATGAAAATGTGGATTGATTTAAAGGTACATCCAAATGTGGAAGATGTCAGCAGTGTAGATATATTAATGAAGCTAAGACCATCAGGTTAGATGATATAAATCATACTGTTATTAGGTGTAAGACAGGGAATTGTAATACTAAACAGGTGGTTTATCTAGCTGTGTGTAGGAGATGCACTGCATACTATATTGGAAAAACCGAAAGACAGCTGAAAAAACGAATATATGAGCATCAATATAAAATACAGAAGTGTGATACTAAAAATGCTCTATATAGGCATATCTTAGAAAAAGGGAAAGACCATGGTTTTATATTTGCAATTATTGATCAGATTACCAATATACCATTTGGAGGCAATTGGAAAATGATTTTGGCACAATATGAAAGCAGGTGGCAGATTTACACTGATTCTACTAGACGGCCTGGTTTAAATGACTTCATCAGCATAAAACCTTTTTTAGCTCTTTCACAATGATTTATGTACATCAATTAATTAATTATTACAATCAACTTATATATTTTTTACATTATTATAATAGAATTTTTATAACAATTGTTTTTATTTTTTATAATGAACTTATAGTCTTAGTATTTATAGATAGATTTATAAGTATAAGGCCATATTTATTATCTTATATATCTCAATTTTATTCATTAGCTCAATTTTATTCATTCCAACATACATACATACATATACAACATACATATATCTATGTACTAGTGAGATTAGTCTTGTCACATCTTTTATTGTTTGTTTTTGTTTTTAATTTTTAGTATTTCATGTATTAGAATGTAAGGTATATACATAGTTATAGCATGGAAATGTACACCTTTAAGGCTTTTGGCATTTTTTTATATAATTAATTGATCAGATGACTATAAAATGGAGAATGTCTCAGTAATAATTTGTTCTGAAGAAGACTGGGATCTACAGTTGAAAGCACTTAACCAGTATAACTACTTTGTATTTGTGTGGAAAATAAATAACTTTATTCATCCTTGTGTACGAGCGGTTTATCCTGCGTTCAGCACATCCAAGTTTTGGTTCTCCTCATAGAAGAGCTTCTACGGTATCAAATTACACTCCATGACATAATCCAACTTATATAACGTTTCAGAAATTTGAATTTTTTTGAAAGAAATTCAGTTCATAAACAATGGAAAACGGAATATAATCAATAAATAATCACTGAATGTATGACCAATGAATATAGTATAGTAAAAAAAAGGTATACACAAATTCCAAAAACTGTTCTTAATTATAGTGACACCAAGTGGCAGAACAAAATATTGCATGCTGATAAAACAAAGCAGTTCATAAAAGCCTGAATTTATTGCATACAATGTCTAATTTTTACATGAGATATTAAAGCGACAATCCCAGAGTGTAAAATTCTGACTGAAAGAAATTTGTCCTAATACCTCCCACCCACTTACCAGATCACCATAAACCCTACTCCTGTATTCAATTTACTTTATGCAGCCCTGTTTTCATTCCCTCTTGTAAACACAATTAACAATATTCAGTTCCTGTAAAAGCTTTCTGTTCCCAATCACCGTGAAACAATAAGGTTATTATATCTTTGTGTGTATTTGTGGTGGGGTAGTTAGGCAAGACTCTCAGTGTTTAATTTTTCTCAACTCCTCAAAAAGCTTATTTTAATTGTGCAGTTCTTTATTTTCTTTATTTATTTATTCTGTGTAGCATATTTGCCAGCAGTATGGTCAAAAGCATGCAGTTAGCAGTCTCTTTATGTATTCCCCTTACTCCGTAGTAAAACAATCTCAGAATTAGTATGCAAAACTATCACAGGTTGGTGCACTGTACAGCTCCCATTGTCAACAGAAAGTTCTGAACTTCATTGTTTAAAATGAATCTACTGTTTGGGTCACACATATTTTTTTTCACTGCAGGTCAGAAAACCATTACACTTGGCTAGTACTGAGAGATCAAAAAACAAAAACAGAATAAAAAAGAAGACCTCTTCTACTACTGCTTGAAACTTGCATCATTCTGATAGTTTCTGCAGAGCAAGTGGCATTCATGCATAGCATAATAACACTTAGCTAGCCATCAGAAACTTGCACAAAATAAAATATGAAATGAAATGAATAGAAAACTCTGTGTACTAATGTTTTAGCTTTGCATTGCTCACGTGCTTTCCTGCAAGGTACTAGCAAGTCAGGTCATAAAATTCCTGAAGGGCTACATTTCTCTGAGGATAAAAAGCGCAGGTGAAACTAATGAATGACTCAGTGAGAGTTGTTGTAAGTACAACTGCAATTTGAGATGGAATTTGACTAACACCATTGAAACTTCCTGTAGGCACCCTCCCCCAGCCTCCCACAGCCAAAGCTGGGACATGCTCAGAAAGCCAGACTGAAAATGTTAAAGACCAGAATCAAAACAAAAAATCTCTGGGACTGTTTCTTTAAAATGTTTATGCTAATTAATTTAAGTCTATATCATAGAAGACACCCACATTTTTAATCCACCTTTTTTATTTAATATGCAAAAATTGCAGCTTGTCATTTCTATTGGGTGAACTAGAATTAACCTTGTCAATACCTAAAAAGATAAAAGTAGCCTCCCTTGGTATGCTTGATGTCACGCTAATGTACTACTTTCCCTGTGACATCTCAAGTCACTCAAATTAGAGGATAAACATAAACATTTCAGATGTCTCTCTCAATCATAGAAGCCCCACAATGACTGGTAGCTAAATAAATAACCCATTCACTTGAACATGCAATAAATTCATGAATATCAAAAACTTTATGTGTATTAATAGAAGAGAATGACTTAAATTTATGTGCCATGTCATTGTCATTAATATAATTTTGAAATGATGTGAGTTCATGATATTCATGAATTTAATACATGTTCAGCTGAATGGGTTATTTATTTAGCTACTTATAACTGTTGGTCTTTTTATGCTGGGGAGGCACCTGGAATGTTAAACAACATGTTTACATTCATTTGTGTGACTTAAGATGCCACAGGGAACTTAGTGCATTAGTGCAACACTAAGAATCCCATAGGGAAGCTACTTTTAGCTTTACAGGTATTAACAAGGTTAACTCTAGTTTACTAAATAGAAATGACAAGCTGAGATTTCTACATATTGAAGAAAAAAGGTGGATCATAAATGTGGGTGCCAGCTATGATATAGGCTTAAATGAATTAATGTAAAGCATTTAATGCAGCATATAGGGCACCACAGTGGTGCCGCTATTACCGTTGTTGCCTCACAGCAAGAGGTTCTTTGGTTTGATTCTCAGCTGGGGTGCTTCCTATGCAGAGTCTGCATCTCCTCCCTGTGGGTTTCCCCTAGGTGCACCGATTTCCTTCCACATTCCAAAGACATGCAGTAGGTGGATTGGACACCCTAAATTGGCCCTAGGTGAAAGTGTGTGGTGCACCCTCTGGGTGCTGGGGTAGCAAACCAAACCCATAACCGCTATAGAAACAATAAGTGCTGGAGAGCAATCAATGCCTGATGTGCTGTGAGGCACAGAATGAACATGAGAGAGAATGTAAGGAACGGTGTGGACATGAGAGAGAATATAGTGTAATACAAAATGTCAGAGAGCCAGCAAACTGTAGTGTTTGAATGTTTATTCACTTAAATGGCTAAATAGCCTTATAACATGAAAAATGAAACATAAACAGACCGGTTTCAGCTATACAGAGTACATAGCCTTCATCAGTGTTAAAAGACAATAATACAATTGCTTCCTTTTATAATTTAACTCATGAATAAATCCTCAGCTGATTGGTCCATCATAAATGCTCATTAGGCCCTGGTGGGAAAAAAACACCCAACTTTATAATCTATTTATTTTCTTTATTATTTAATATTTGGTGCCATCCTACTTTGACCTGTTGCCAGTAATTTTATCAATCACCATGAATCTGAAAAGTGCATTCTTGTGTCCCAGTGTATGTTTATATAGTGCATTGGTGATTTTCTTTGTTCTAATGTCACTATAATGTTCCGATATTCTGAGTCTAAGGGGTCGAGAGGTCTGCCCAACATAAAATGCAGAACAGGTATATGTGGCAAGGTAGACCACCCAATCTGTCCCACAAATAGCAAAAAATGAGATGTCAAACATGTTGCCAGTATTTTTACTTGTAAGTTGTTTGGATTTCATGACTTTGCCACAGTGAGTGCAGTGACCACAGGGGCCACAGCCCATAAGTAAATTACCCGTTTGGGTAGTTTGTGTTGAATCATCCTTAGTCCTGAGAGCATGTTTATAATGGCTGAAGTGTGAGACTAGGCTTTTACCTCTTCTAAAGTAAAGATAGCATATTTCCTGAAGGAAATCCGAGTGTCTGATATCTGCTAGAAGAATATTCCAGTGCCTGTGAACACTATATAACACATTCTTCTCCTTGTATCTCAAAAGCTCTTTTCTATCAAGTGTGGCCACCTAATTTCTGGCATTGTAGATTATTCACATTTTGTAACCCCTATCCTTGAATCTGATGGCGAGATCCTCCTTATATGTTCATAAGTGGCATTATGTGAGCATATACACTTCATCAGCAGGAACTGGGATTTGGGAATGTTCCTGCAGATGTGTGGCGGATGGAAGCTGGAGGCATGGAGAAGAGAGTTGTATTGAGGATATTTGCGGTAAACCTCAGATTCCAGTGTATGATCATAGGTTCATAGGTTCATAGGCTCATAGGTTGGTACTAGGCTATCAGCCCTAGGGCCTATACAAACGAAAGACAACACACACCAAACTAGTAAACACCGTAACAAGGAGGTCCAAGTAAACCACGAGTAACCAACAGTCTTCAGCCACAATTACTGCTCGACCACACTGGCACTGGCAAAAAAACGATAAGGCGATAATCCAAACCACTTTATTGGAAAACAACAGATAACAGATGACCCAGGTTTCGTTCTATGACGAACTTCATCAGATAACCAACATCCAACATATCATTCCTTAAATGCAGTTATCCCACCCACTAATTACATTAATTAACTAAAATTACTCAATAAAATAATTATTCCGTTTAAAGACACAGTGTATCATCATATGCATTTAAAATAAATGACTTCAATACAAAATACTAAAAACACATCCTATACCTTATAAATATATATAAAATATATATAATATATTTAACATATTTATCATAATATGAACTGTACAGTTTGACAAGGAATAATAAAATCACACTTCATATTTCCATAGATAAATTTATATATATGTATATTATATCCAGCATATATTGAGATTGCATGGTATTACATAAAATATAACATGTTATATTTTATGTAATACCATGCAATCTCAATATATGCTGATATAATATACATATATATAATTATCTATGAAATATGAAGTGTGATTTATTATTCCTTGTCAAACTGTACAGTTCATATTATGATAAATATGTTAAATATATTATATATATTTTATATATATTTATAAGGTATAGGATGTGTTTTAGTATTTATTGAAGTCATTTATTTAAATGCTATGATGATACACTGTGTCTTTAAGAATAATTATTTTATTGAGTAATTAGTTAATTAATGTAATTAGTGGGTGGATAACTGCATTTAAGGAATGAGATGTTGATGTTGTTATCTGATGAAGCCATAGAACGAAACCTGGGTCATCTGTTATCTGTTTTCAACAAAGTGGTTTGGATTATCGCCTTATCGCTTTTTTTGCCAGTGCCAGTGTCGAGCAGTATGTGGCTGAAGACTGTTGGTTACTGTGGTTCACTTGGACCTCCTGATGTTACTAGGCCTATACAAGCCTAGCCATAACAATTCCCTGGATATTTCTTCCCACATTATTTACTTTCCTGGACCCCTGTCTAGCAGGGCGACTGACGTGATCCCTGGGGTGAATTTCCTTTCTCCCATCCAATCGTCAAGGTTCCTCTTGAAGAGGTCCAAAGAGGCACTCTGCTTGACATGTATGGGCAGTCTATTCCAGAGTCTGGGGAGTCTCTGGGTCAGGAACTTATCCCTCCAGCATGTTTTGTTTATTGTGATGACAAGGTTTAGATCTCTGGAGCGTGTAGCTCTGAGGGATTGGGATTTCTTTAAGTGTAGCATGTCCAACAGCTCTGGGATTGACATGGCCTTGTATGTTAAGCGGAGATCGCCTCTGAGTAGGCGATATGTGACAGAGTATAGCTGGAGTTTTTTAAGGTGGCCAGCATAGGGCATCTGCTTTAGGCCTGTGATTCTTTTAGTGAGGTATTTCTGAGGCCTTTCCAGTTGTTGCAGATGTCTTGAGAGGTACATACCAAATGGGGCGTTGTATTCTATAATGGGTCTAATGAGGGATGAGTACAGTGGGACAATGACCTCCTTTTTTCTGGATGAAAAGCCCTTTGTGATGAGGTGCGCCACATAGAAGGATTTCCTGACTGTTGTGGCGATGTGGTTATTGAAGGTGAGACCACTGTCCACCTGTGTCCCTAAGTCTCTTATCACACATTCTGTGTTTAGTGTACTGCCACCTATATGGTAATTCATGGATACATGTTTTTTCCCAAAGGGATAACAATACATTTCTTGGCATTGAGCTTGAGCCCATGGCTCTGGCACCAAGCATCTGTTTCTGTAAGGCCCTTTTGTAGAGTATCCACATCTTTTGGGGATTCAATAATGGCTCCCAGTTTGCAGTCATCTGCAAACTTTGTTAGCCAGCGTCCCTTAGTGTTGACCTGTACTTCAGAGAAGTAGATGCCAAACAAGAGCGGCCCCAGGACTGAACCCTGAGGTACTCTACTTGTCACTTGTCTGGAGCTGGATTTGGAGTCAGCTACTTTTACAGTGTGGGTTCTATCAGTAAGCCATTTAGCAACCCATTGGGTGACATAGGGTTTAATGCCCAACTTAGTAAGTTTATCTATGATTCCAGAGTGGGGGATGGTGTCAAAGGCCTTGGCAAGGTCTAGATAGGCTGTGTGGACCACCTTACCCTTGTCCATGGCTCTGGAGACTGATTCAAAGAAGTCAATCAGGTTCAGGAGACAAGATTGGCCCTTCACAAACCCAAACTGGGTTGGGTCCAGTGTTTGAAGGTTGCCAATGTCTTTGTTTATAAGTTCCATGATAATATGCTCCATGTCCTTGCAGATAAGGCTTGTCAGACTGATGGGACGGTAGTTTAAGGGATCCAAGGTGGATCCCCCCTTGTGGATTGGGATAACTGTAGCTCTGCGCCACTCAGTGGGCACAAAACCTGAGGTGAGGCTATGATTAAACATGACACTTAGGTGAGGTGCCAGTTCATATTGTAGTTCATGTAGTACACAGCCCGGGATGTCATCTAGTCCCATGGATGCTGTATTCTTGGCTTTAGAGAGTGCGTTTTGTACCTGTGTGGCCATTATTACTGGAATTTGGCAATCTTCCGGTATTGAGATGGGCCATTTATGGGGTGAGAGGGGGGTGAAGTTGGCACTGAATCGATCTGCCAGGATATTGGCAATATCCTTTGGATCAGTATATTTAATGCCATTCTGTTTTAGCTCAGAGCAGATCTGAGCATTGCCATTTAGATTCTTGACATAGTTATAGAATGCTTTGTGGTTGTCTTTGGAATCTTTGGCAATTTTATTTTCGTAACTAGCTTTGGAGGATTTTATGAGGCATCTCAGTTTCTTACTGAGGCTAGTAAGGGAGTTTTTTGCATCCTGGGATTTTCCTCTTTTCTGCAAAAGTTTCTTCCTTTTGTTGTAAAGTTTGTTTATGGCAGGGGACCACCAGATTGGCTTCCTTTTTTGGATGAGAGCATTTTGGTTCTATTTGGGATGGCATGATTCATGCATGAGTGGATGTGCTCGTACAGTGCCTTAGTGTAGGATTCAGCAGTTGAACTTTCAGCTCCCGTCTGCATGGGTGTCATGAAGTTTGTCACTTCTGACTTGAGTAGCATGAAGTTGGCTTTGGAGAAGTTTTTATGGTGGTTTCTTTACTGGGGGTGGGGTGGGATGTGGATGTTAAGGGTGATTAGCTTATGGTCAGACCTAACTCACGAGGGGGTGACCATAGGTATGGAGCATTGATTTCCCATGTTGGTAATGACCAGGTCTAGGATGTTGGAGCCCCTGGTGGGACTATGGATTAGTTGATCCAGGGCGTTGGAATTTATGAATTCCAAGAACCGTTAGCAAAGGTGTTGGGACATGAGTAGTTTTCCCAGTTAATGGCAGGGTAGTTAAAATCACCCAGTATTAGGGTGTTTGGTTCTATCTTAATATTTTCCAGTATGTTTAGAAAGGTGTAGTGAGAATCTTGGGGTATGGTGGGGGATCTGTAGCAAGCTACAGTTTGGATTGCAGTCTTACCTAGTGTTAGTTGCACTTGGAGAATTTCAGACACATTGTGTTGGCCAACTAGCCTGGTGGTGTGAATATCCTTGGTGAATATTGACACTCCTCCACCTTTAGTGTTTCGGTCCTGGTTTGGTGGCCGAAAAGTGTGGTAAGAGTTGTAGCCTTGTATTGCAGGGGTGCTCTCTGGAGCCTTGAACCAGGTCTCAGTTACTGCACAGATATCGATGTTCTCCATTTTTAGGAGTGCCTCGAGAGAGTGCATTTTGAGGTTTAGACTTCTAGCATTGAGTAGCATTACCTTCAGATTTTCCATGCTTGTACCTGTTACGGTGGTGGTTTTGTCCTTTGAAGTTTGCCTAAAAAAGGCACTATAGGGGTGGCAAGAGCCTTAGCCAGTAACCTGAATCCCACGGGTGACAGGTGCAGACCATCTCTGGCAAAGCATCATGGTCTGTCAATCATGTCATCCCAGGCAGACAGATACTGGATCCCCTTTGAATGACACCATAAGCTTAGCCAATTGTTGAAGTCAATCATTTTATCCTTATATTGTGGTATCATTCTGGGCGAAGGCAGGATGCTACTCAGGGCTAGCTTCATACCTGCCTGGGCCACATGATCTGAGAGCTCTTCCATGTCTCTTTTCATGTAGTCCAGGGAGGTACGTCTCAAGTCATTCACTCCAACATGGACAATGACAGAGTCATATTTGTACTTGTTGTGGAGTGACTTGAGTGCATGCGTTATGTGCCGGATCCTGGCACCCGACAGGCAGCTGACTGTAATTTTCTCCTTATTCAACCTGGTAAGAGGGACATTATTCCTGGTAGTTAGGACAGCCAAAAACATGATCCTGTTGATGGTATAATTAACTGTAAAGTGTATGCCCCGTTTATTTTCATTGAGGTACCCCAAATATTCCATAAGGTATTCTACATCCGATCTCCATACTAGCCAGCAATCATCTAGATACCGTCTCCACTTTCCTCCATGTATGGAGATGTCAATCGCTTCTAAGTAGATATTATGTGTATTATCATAAATCAATTGTTCCTCTAGATGGGCCATGAAGAGGTCAGCATAGATGGGACAAAAGAAGTGCCCATGACCGCACCTTGGACCTACAGATAACATTTATTTTGGTAATAAAATACGTTCTTAGTTAGAATGTGTTCCGTAAGGCAGATCAAAAAGGTATAACACCCCGGTTGATACACTTCTGACTTGTAAAGCCAGTATTCCAGTGCTTCCAAGCCCGCTCAGTGAGGAATGTTGGTGTATAATGCGGAGACATCTAGTGTACACAGTAGCCAATTCAGTTCCAGCTGCATATCAGAGATCACTTGTAGAAATTCCATGGTATCCTGTATTCGGGACCCAACCCATTTCAATAATGGCTGTAGATGTTTCATAAGGAATTGTGAGAGTGGCTCAGTAATGGAGCCCCTGCCTGAGACAATGGCCTGCCTGGTGGTTGATGAAGATATTTATGTATCTTGGGGCAAAAGTAGATATACTGACTCATTGGATCAGACACCGTCAGATGGTAAAGGGTAGTGTCAATAATGATTCCCTCATCCCTGGCAGACACCAAAAATTTGTCTATTTGGTTCTTGAACCTAAATATTGGGTCCAATGGCATGCATGTATAGTATTGCCCATCATTTAACTGTCTACCAGCTTCCATATTGTATTGTGTCCAGTCCATAACTACCGCCCCACCCTTATCGGCAGGAAGTATGACCAGATCATGGTTGCTCTCCAATTCCCATATAGCCTGTATTTCAATCTTTGAGAGATTATTAGATTTGGCATGGAATTCCCTAGAGTGAAAATGTAAATCTTTGAGAACAGAGGTCTGGAACATATAAACATTATGATGCATAGGTGGAGTAAAATGGGATTTATGATATTTAAACACATTCTGACAGTCAGGCACAGATGTTGACTGAACATGTAACCTTAAATTAAGTACAAAAAGCAATGATATTCTGTGCAAGAATATCTTCAGAGACAAAAAAAAAACAGGAATTAAATTAAGCCCTTTATTCAAAACATGTATCTGTGTTTGTGACAAGGAAGTGGAGGAAATATTCAACACATTATTCTGATTGGTTATTTCTGAATCATTAGTTTCAATAACCCCTCCATACTGTCTACCTCTGCAGTGTTTCCTCCACCCCTCCTTTGTCTGCCCCTAAAGGGACCTGTGTGTTGCGTCTTTTAGATATGGGTGAATCTGAGGTGTGCTGTGTTTCTGGATCCATACTTGATGAGGATTCATCCCCTGAGGTATCGTAACTAGATGAAGTGGGTCTTTTCAATATTGACCTGGGTTTTTTCCACTTTACTACCTTCCTGTTAGTGTTTTCAAACCTAATGTGTTTATTAGTAGTGAATGGGTTCCCCCTATCATAGTCAGCCAGGTCCCACTGGAACTTTTGCATCTTTCTTTCCTTAAGTTGTTGTTCCAGATTTCGTAGGTCCTGGCTGAGTTTGTTGTGACCTATAATATAAGAGACTGGCCCTCAAGCCTCTTTAGATCCTCACACATTTTGGTTACTTCCATGATATCTTTATCAATGGTTCATTCATAATTGGCCACTAATACCTCCACAAAGCCCATGGAGGCTTTTTTTGAGCCATAACCCATTGGTCCGTAAGCTCAATATCAATATTATTAAGTAGGGGTTGTATACGTACCCTAAGCCCTCTTGGTGAAATGCCTTTAGTTAGATAGGCCTTGAATAGCTTGAAATGCCACATGTTTGTCCTCAAGGACCTCATACTTTTATTTAATCTAAGGAATTGTATTTTGCATGTATTTTCAGGTTGTAGATTATAAATTCCATTGTTCTGATTGATTGTTGGACCCAAAACAAATACACCCAGATTGTCTCGATCTGATGATAATCCCTGTAATAACCTAGTTAGATCCATAAGTATTGCCAAAAGATCCAATATATAAGTATAAAAATTTATATTTTATGTATGTGGCCACTGGCCAATACCTGCCCCTTGGAACAGAAAGAAATTATAGGTAAATAAAACTGCACCTGTAATCATTAATATTATAGAAACCAGAGGAATTATAATAACATTAGGTTGCCCAAAGTGAATCTCTAGATTAGGTTAGCAATACCTTTGGGATATGGTATGAATAAACACAAAGTGACGAACATACAAAAAGGAAAAAAATCCTTCATTCAATATGGAATATACACAGCAATGCTATGTCCATTTGCAAAATATCCATATATTCAACATTTGAATTCCAAATGGACAATAACAGCCCCTGTTATTGTATCAATGAACATAATCATCAAAACTGTTGAAAGAACAAAGTCTGTTCATGAATAAGGATTTGATAGTGCTACCTCCATTTATTCATAACTGGTTTTTACCTTCAGACGTATCTGAAGAATAATAGCCCTTTCTGTGATCATATGAAAGCATATGATTGTAAACCAAAAGAAAAAAGCTAATGTCCTAGATACCCCAAATTAGTCTAACCAATAATTCCTCAGGGAAAAATATGAAAAATATAACCCTCTAACATACTGTTCAAATTGGCAGGATTGGATCAGCAATCACCTACGTATGTATCTACAAAATATGAAATACTAATGGAATTCAACAATGTATACAGAAGATTACTATAACTAAAACTGTGTGCAGACATACGCTATTAGTTTATAGTAGATGTGTGCATAAATTATATCGATAACCATCTATAGTGTGATGTTCCCTTCCCAGATATTCCATTTAATTAACAAGGTCTATTCACACACTATTGGTCTCCCCTTAACATAAACTGGTAGCTGATGAATAGAAAACCATAACATTTCACACATAAACAGTAAACATGACTAGACTCTTACAGCATAATACATTGCATTTTCAGTACAAAACTGCTCCTATCCTGAATATTAATAATAAATATACATGAGCAGCCATAAATATTATGATTTGTATGAAAAAATGTATTACTCCTGTAAAACGTATATATTATTTCAACAAAAACACTGTATATCCCTTCCATAAACAAAGTCCTGATTCCTGATCATGAAATTGTCCAAAATGTTGACATTGATATTAACAAAATAATATTCTGTTCATTTGAAGGCTGAAAATGCACCTGAAAGTGTTCGCACATATATTGCACACAGTTTGAGTCCCAATGGAATCAGAAAGTTTGGCCCACTAATGAGTAAATCGTATAATTGGCACTAAAAAGATAATAAATGATGCATCCATTTATACAACCCCATAGAGCATCTATCCTATTTCACTGCATACAATCCATAGATCAAATACTGTAACTGGTATGTATATTAGCAAACCTAAAGCACTGAAAATGCACCCAAAAGTGTTCGCACATATATTGCACACAATTTGAGTCCCAATGGAATCCAAAAACTTGGTCCACTAATGAGTAAATTGTATTTTCGGCACTAAAAAATAAATGAAATAAATGATGCATCCATTTACACAATCCCATAGAGCGCCTATCTTAGTTCACTACGTACACTCTATAGATCAAATACTGTAACTTAATGTGTATATTTAGCAAACCTGAAGCCCTGGGGCTTATGATAGATTATAATAATAAGTAATAAGTCCAAAATATCACAAAAAAGTTCCTCTCCAACTGGTACGATTTGGTAGCATTGCCCGCTAATAGAAATGAATCCGTTCCTTGGGCCTAGTTCACCCTCAATGCTTGGTTTGTGATAATACCAAATAACCGAATATTTCCAAAAGAAATAGTTCATCCAAGCACTGATATTGTCAGAAAAAATGTTAACCAGTGCACAAAGCCATTGAAAAAAACACTTTAAGCAACAAATGAATAGTAAATGCCAAATTCTTCTTCCAATAGTTGAAATTCAAGTCCTCAAGGAACCAGACAAGCTGTAAACCAGGTTGATTGGCTTCTTATTATGTCGCCATTCAATATGCCTCATGCTTGACTCCTACAGTAAAGTCAATCTCTCAAATACTGGATCCAGACCCCAAACTGCAAAAGGACCAGTCAAAAAAAGACACAAAGTACTTACAAAAAATCCCAATCATCCATTTGTTTGTAGTGTACAAAAAGCACCCAAAAACACCATACAAACTGATAACCTAGCAACCAGTCTGCACGTAAGCTTCTGATAGTAACCAAATACCATAGGACCAAAACAGATGGCACAATATACTCCCCTTTCAAGAGAAAAAGATCTAAAAAGCCGAGTAAGCCTCAGTGGCCATAGCTAATACAGCCACAAATACACAACAGGTGATGCTATTCCAGCAAGACAGCACGCCACAGACCAACAGCAGGGAAAGGAGAATGCTATTGAAAAAATGGCAGCTCCTGCAAGTACATCAATTGCACGGCTCAAAAAACCAAGTTGCAAAGCAAAATGCCAGAGAGACAGCAAACTGTAGCATTTGAATGTTTATTCACTTAAATGGCTAAATAGCCTTATAACATGAAAAAGGAAACATAAACAGACCAGTTTTGGCTATAAAAAGTACATAGCCTTCATCAGTGTTAAAAGACAATAATATAATTGCTTCCTTTTATAATTTAACTGATGATTAAATCCTCGGCTGATTGGTCCATCATAAATGCTCATTAAGCCCTGGTGGGAATAAACCATTCCTGATTTTGCTGACCGTGCACTTGACATTCTCATAGTAAACATATATATATATATATATATATATATATATATATATATATATATATATATATATATATATATATATGGATCTACTTCAAACGACTGAAACTCAAATTACTGAAATCCATTTGACTGACTTGCAGTATATTGAAACCTTACAATGCTGAATTTCAAAATACCAGATTTTAAGTCATAGATGAGATGTTTCCCTTCACCTGTGAATTGCTTAATGTGATGTCCATGCCCTGGCCCAGCAATCAAGAAGCCTCAATCCTCACCACTAACACCAGTGCAAGGTGTCTCATATAGGAGTAAAGGATAACAAATACACATAGTAAAGTGCAATTTCCCATAAGAGCACACAGAGATCACAGTCAGTCTGGGGCTCTCCAGGTCCCCAATAAGACTCCCCACTGGCACAGCTATAGGGTCCAGATCTCAGCCAGCTGGGCAAGCTAAAACCTCCAGCACCCTCTCTGTCCAACCAGTGCTTCATGTCCCTGCTCAAGTAGCTGACACACACACACTTTGAGATAAGAGTTTATACAACCACACAGACACTTCTGGGGAAGGCTGGCACAGATTCTCGTGCTGTGCCCCTTTTACCCAGACTATATGGTAAAAATCACTGCCACCAACCAGCTAATATTTATCAGCTACTCAAAGGCCCTTAAAAGGGTTTTCAATTATTACTGTAAAATATTATTATGGAATTGGTAATATAACTAAACAGTCAAGGCTTATTAGAGTTACTTGGTACAGTAATCACTATAAATATGCAATGCACTCTAGAGCTTAAATTATCTTTACACAAAGCCACAGTTGAAAGGTTTTAAAATATTTAATAATAAATAATAAAAACACAAGACAATACTTCTTACTACACAGTGCTAGTCAAGAGTTCAGAGATCACAGAGAAATACTTAAAATAATTCAGTAGTACAGTTCTGACATCACAGAAAAACACAGTCTAATCTTTCTAGTTTCTAGCTATTTCTAAGAGAAAACACAACTCTAAGATAAAGTTACATATATAAACAGGCAGAGTGCTGATGAGTTGGATGGTCAAGACAAAAATGCTTAATAATCTCTGATTCTCTCTGTTTTTAAAATCACATTCCTGGTTTCCATTACATCATTCTTCACACTTCCCTGGGTTCCCAGGCTAACAGAAACTAAATTTACATTCTTAACATCTCCTTGTGTTATCTTGCAGCTGGTCAGAAAGTAGAGCAATAAAATACATTTGCATGTTTAAATCTAGCAATTTAACTCTTGGTTAAAACAATAGAAAGAATGTCGTCATGCAGACGGGCCGGAGTCGACTTTAGATCAAAGGGTCACAACATGTTTTATGTGGTCAGCAGAGAGCAATGTTGTTTCATTTTTTTTCAGTTCTTGGGCTTCATACCAGTTGTTTTACATTAAGAAGGTTTGTGGTCTGCACTGTTGTGACAGGACAGGTAGCTTACATCCTTCTAAGCTGGGAATTGCTGATTGAAGGCTTGGTGTCTGTTATTTTAAAAGCGCATTAGTTCTGGTTTAAGCAGTTGGGCTTCAGGCCAGTTATTCTACATTAAGAAGGTTTGTGGTCTGCACTCTTGTGGGAGGAGAGGATGGATTCTGCCCTTCTGAACTGGGAATTTCTGGTCACAGGCTTATTGTGCCTGCTTATTTGAACTGTTTCTTTCTAAAATTGGTGCACCTTCTTGCTGTAGCACAGGACCAGAGTAAGGCCTGCTGAATCTAGCTTTGTTTGTATAACTTGAGCACTGATCCAGGCCATCTGTTTTTGGAGAAGGTTCCCCTGCACCCTAGTAGCGGGAGTTTGCAGTTAGAACTTCTCTGATTGAAAAGTGCTGGAACAGGGCTCAGTTTTCAACTTTTTTCTGATTAATTGGGTAACTTGTTTAAATGGGTTGGTTTGCTTTCTATTGTTTTATATATATATATATATATATATATATATATATATATATATATATATATATATATATATATAAATTGCACTTTATTCATCTGCTTTTACTGTATTTGTGTTTCTTCCTACTTTATTACTAGGGACATTGACTACAACTCTGAACTGAGATATATAACAATAAGCATCCTTTTCTGTGCATTTAATTTTTTTTTTATTGTATCTGCTTTACTTTCTGAAAAAAAAAAAAAAAAAATATATATATATATATATATATATATATATATATATATATATATATATATACATGTTTCCTATCTTTCTAAGATAGTATAGTCCAGTTTTCAGGTTAGTGCTGAATTCAGGGCTGTGTTACAAATCTCTGTGTTTGCCCATACCTTACTTGGATAGAAGGAAGTTTCTCTGTTCACCTGTGAGAGAGGGGAGCTTTGAGCAGCCTATTTGTCCCTGGAGGAATGGTTTCAGCCCAGAAATTAGGAGTTTATTGGCCATTTTGGGCTAATTTCTATCTCTTTCATTTCCCTGCTATAAAACTGCATTTGCCCGATTTTGCACGCCGGGCAGCGCCGGTTAGCTAGGGTATAACTATTCCTGGCTCCACAAAGTCTCCTCTTCAATTTTTCCCTTGGAACTAGACACACTTTCAACTTAAGCACTCAAGCCATTTATTTATCAGCCCAGCACTTGCTCAAAACTCTTAACAAGCACTTATAAACCCTAGCATTAACCCCCCCCCTATATTGTACAGAAGGACAAGGCTCTCTATTTGACCTTACCAGCTATTCAGTAAAACAGTTCACTCTACCTACCCAGGCATGTTCAAAGGGCAGTTTCAGGTGTACTCTCCAGTCCAACTGGTGAATCTGGGCATTTTGAGGCAGTGTTACAACTGCATCATGTACACAGACAACCCTCTCCTCCTACCACCAAACACTAATACATGCGAGAGATGAAATTATACAGCCAAACTGGAGGCTAACCTCTCTCAATCCAAGACTGGATCAGACAGTCAAGAGGAGAAGGGAAATACTGGTATCACACCACCAGTCTCACATAGACCCATTAAACCAGCACCGGCAAAAAACACATATAAATACACAAAAACATACTCTGATGCTCTAAATAAAAGTCTGCAAAAGCAACAGAGACCTCCACAGCAGACATCCAAGCAACCTCAACCCCTCAAAACAAACCATGAAACACATACTTCACAAAACCAGAGTACCACACAATCACAGCCCTTAAGGCAAAATAACATACCCAACATACTAGTAATAGGTGACTCTATATTCAGGCACACTGAGGTCCCACTCACTAGGCTGAATAAGGAGAAGGATACTGTTAGCTGCCTGTCTGGTGCCTGGATCCGCCACATAACACAAGCACTCATGTCATTCCAGAACAAGTACAAATATGACTCTGTCATTGTCCATGTTGCTGTTAATGACCTGAGTTGTACCTCCCTGGACTACATGAAAAGAGACATGGAAGAGCTCTAAGATCACATAGCCCAAGCCAGTATGACCCTGACCCTGAGTAGCATCCTGCCCTCACCAAGAATGATACAATGGTATAAAGAAAAAAATTATCAATTTCAACAATTGACTACGTTTCTGGTGTCATTTAAAGGGGATCCGGTGTCTGTCCGCCTGGGATGACATGCTCGACAAGCCACACTGCTTCACTAGAGACGGCTTGCACCTGTCACCTTTAGGCTTTCAAATACTGGCCTAGGCTCTTGCCACCCCCAAAGTGCCTTGTTTAGGCAAGGCTCAAAAGACAAACCCACTGCCATAAATAGCACAAGTAACAAAAATCTGAGGGTAATGCTACTGAATGCCAGAAGTCAACCTCAAAATGCATGCACTTGAGGCACTCCTCAGTATGAAAAAAATTGATATATGTGCAGTAACAGAAACCTGGTTTAAGGCCCCAGTGAGCACCCCAGCACTGCCAGGCTACAACTCTTACCATACATTTCGGCCACAGAACCCGGACTAAAATACAAAAGGCGGGGTAGTATACATATTCATCAAGGATACCCACACCTCCAGGTTAGTGGCACAGCACGATGCTTCAGAGATCATCCACGTACAACTAACAATGGGCAAAACTGCAATTCAAATTTTAGCTTGCTACAGATCATCCACCATGTCCCAGGACCCTCATTCTGCATTTGTGGAAACACTGAGAAATATAAAGGTCCTACGAAACACCCTAATATTGGGTGATTTCAACTACCCAAACATTAACTGGGAGAACTACTAAAGTACTAACTCCCTTGCCCAACATTTCCTAGAATTTATAAACTCAAACATCCTGGATAAACTAGTCAACACTCCCACCAGAGGTGACAACATATTGGATCTGGTCATCACCAACATGGGTGACCGCTGTTCCACACCAGAGGTCAACCCCTTGCTGGTTAGATCTGACCATAAAAAAATCACTTTGGATATCCACATTCCGCCTCCAACCCCGGACAAGGAAACCACTGTGAAAAACTTTTCAAAAGCAAACTTCACGTTACTTAAGATGGAGGTGGAACGTTTCAAAGCCCCCATGGTAAAGGATAATGCTGTCCAAGCTGCAAAATCCTTTACTAATGCATTCTATGGGCACCTACAAGAATGCATGGATTGTGCTATCCCAAGCAAAACCAAGACTCACTCCTCCAAGAAAAGGAAACCAGTCTGGTGGACCCCTGCCATAAACAAGCTATACAATAGAAGGAGGAAACTAGTACAGAAAAAAGTAAAATCCCAAGAAGGGAAGACATCCCTGATCAGTATCAGCAAGAAACCACAATCCAAAAATTGTCCAAGGCAAGCTTCGAAAGAAAAATTGCCAAGGACTCCAAAGAAATCCACAAGGCATTCTTTAGCTATGTCAAGAATCTAAGTGGCAATGCTCAGATCTGCTCGGAGTTAATGCAGAATGGCACAAAATACACTTAACCAACTGATATTGCCAACATCCTGGCAGACAGATTCAGTGCAAACTTCACCCCCCTCTCACCCCCCAAAAGGCCCATAACCATACTAGAAGAATGTAGAACCCCTGAAATCATAGACACTCAGGTTAAAACAGCCCTCTCCAAAACCAAAAACACAGCATCAATGCTACCTGATGGTGTCCCAGGCTGCATCCTACACGAGCTCAAAGATGAACTAACCCCTCACCTAAATACACTGTTCAAACTCAGCCTCTCCACAGGCTACATAACCATAGAGTGGTGCAGAGCAACGGCTATTCTGCTCCACAAAGGTGGAGCCACAACAGACCCTGTGAACTATCGCCCTATAAGCTTGACTAGCTTGGTCTGCAAGGCTATGGAGTGCATTATCATGGAACTCATTAACAGAGACATTGGGAACCTCCAAACACTGGAACCTACCCAGTTCAGCTTCGTTAAGGGCAGATCATGCCTCCTAAACCTGGTGGACTTCCTTGAGACAGTTACCAAGGCTATAGATGAGGGAAAGGTGGTATACACAGCATACCTAGACCTCGCAAAGGCCTTTGATACCATTTCCCATTCTGGTATTATAGACAAGCTCACCAGCCTGAACATAAACCCCTATGTCACAAGATGGGTTGCCAGTTAGCTCATGGACAGAATCCGCATGGTGAGAGTTGCAGGAGCTAGGTCTGACTCTAAACCAGTTACAAGTGGCATTCCTCAGGGCTCAGTCCTAGGACCCCTCCTGTTCAGCATATACTTCTCAGAGGTACAGCAAGCACAGGAGGACTCTATCTGACTAAGTTTGCAGACAACTGCAAACTAGGGGCTATAATTGACTCTCCAGCTGACATACACATCTTCCAAAAGGGTCTCACTGAGATGGATACCTGGTGTCATAATCATGGCCTCAAGCTAAATGCCAAAAAGTGCATAGTCATCCCCTTTGGAAAAAAAACAAAGTAGACACAAACTACCACATAAGTGGTAGCCCCCTAAATACGGAAAACATAATAAGGGATCTGGGGACCCAAGTAGATAATAATCTCTCCTTTGATAATCACATTGCCAAAGTGGTTAGAAAATCCTTCTATGTGGCCCACCTAATCACAAAAGGGTTTGCATCCAGATCAAAAGAGGTCATTGTGCCTCTCTATTCATCACTCATCAGACTCATGATAGAGTACAATGCCCCATTTGGAATGTATCTTACAAGACACCTGCAGCAGCTGGAAAGACCACAGAAGTACCTCACCAAGAGGATCATTGGTCTCAAACAGATGCCCTATGCAGCTCAAGTGAAGAAACTTCAGCTGCACTCGGTTGCATACCGCCTACTCAGAGGTGATCTCTGCCTGACATACAAGACGATGTCCAACCCAGAATTGATGGACATGCTCCACCTAAAGAAAACCTTATCCCCTCGAGCCACACGCTCTAGGTATCTAAACCTCACCACAACAATAAATACGATGTGCTGGAGAGATAGATTCCTGTCCTAGAGACTTCCCATGCTTTGGAACAAGATTCCAATCTACATTAGGCAGAGCTCCTCGTTAGCACTCTTCAAGAGAAACCTTGATGAGTGGATGGGAAACAGAAAGTTTACCCCAGGGATCACTTCAGTGGCTCTGCTGGACAGAGGCACAGGGAACTAATCTAAGGGGGTGGCAAAAACCAACACATTTTGGCTTGGCTAAATGCCTTCGGGCAGATAGCCTAGTACCTACCTATAAACCTATGAACCTATGAACATCTAACAGCAGTTTTTTTTACATTTAAGACAACAAGCCTGTGTCTTACATTAATATTTACAAATGATAGAATTATCTATAAAATTCTATCTGGCTAGGTTGGCAGCCTTCACATTTCTACCCCCCCCCCCTTCCCCGGAGAACTCAAGCTATTTTTTCAAGTGACCCTTGAAAAATGCTGCTTGAGAGAGTTAGGTCTATCTGAGTATACCTTACCCCGTCCCTTGTCTTGAGAGCCCATCTGCATTGGCATTGCTAATCCCACTGCGGTAAAGCACTGACATATCATATGCTTGCAACCATAGGCTCCATCTTAGCAACTTGGCATTTTGCTGGCTGGCTCTCTTTAACCAAGTTAGGGGGTTGTGATCAGTCATAACAGTGAATTTCCTTCCATACAGATAAGGCTGAAGTATCTGCAGTGCCCATACTATGGCTAGACATTCATTTTCTACAGCTGCATATCATTCATCCCTGGGTTGGAGCCTATGACTGAGATAAACCACTGGGTGTTCTTCTCCTTCTGAAGAAATCTGGCTAAGTACAGCCCCCACCCCATGGTTTGAAGCGTCCACCTGCACAACAAATTATTTGCTGTAATCTAGACTGGCTAACACAGGGGGTCCTCCCAAAGCTTCCTTAAGCTTCTGGAATGCCTGCTCACATGCTGGGGTCCACACTACCTTATCTGGCCTGTTCTTCCTTGTCAGGTCTATGAGGGGAGCAGCTATGGTACTATAACTGGGGACGAACTTTCTGCAGTACTCTGCTGTCCCTAAAAATGCCCTTACCTGCTTTTTAGTAACAGGTGCAGTCCATGCCTGAATGGCTTCCACTTTGGCAGGTTATGGCCTTATCTTACCACTCCCCACTCTATGTCCTAGGTAGGAGACCTCTGCCATACCCACCTGACATTTGCTCGGCTTAATGGTCAACCTTGCCCTCTGTAGTCTGCCCAGCACCTCCCTGACATGCTGAAGGTGTTCTGGCAAGGAATGGCTGTGGATGGCAATATCATCTAGGTAAGCAAGGGCAAACCTTCCTGCTCCTGCTAGGATATGATCTACCAGCCTCTGGAAAGTCACTGGGGCATTCTTCATCCCAAAGGGCATCTTTGTGATCTCATACAAGCCAAAAGGAGTCACAAAGGCTGACTTCTCTCTAGCACTTGTAGTCAAGGGCACCTGCCAGTAACCCTTGGTAAGATCAATGGTTGTAAGATACGTAGCCCCACCCAGTTGCTCTAGGGCCTTATTTGTCCTAGGCATGGGGTAGGTATCTGACTCTGTGTGACTATTTAATTTCCTGTAGTCCACATAGAACCTGGTGCTGCCATCCTTTTTTGGCACCAGCACCACTGTGGAGTCCCAGGGACAGTTGGACTCTTGAATCACCCCTAGTTCCAACATCTCCTGTACCTCCTCCCTCAGAGTCTGTTTGACTCTCTCAGGCACTCTATAAGGGACCTGCCTAATAGGCCTTTGGGGCCCTATGTCCACCTTGCCCCAGGTGGGTGCACCCTGGTTTCCCAGTGAACATGTCCCCAAATTCCTGCAACACTGCTCGGATTTCTTGAACCTGGGTAGTTGATAGCTGCTGGGACATTGCTACCCCTTCCACTGAGGTATCAGCCCGAGCCTCACTGAGGAGATCAGTCCCCATATCTCCCTCAGACTCCTCTTGCAATCCACTGCAAATGCTCATCACAAGGGCAACCCTATCATGGTAAGTTTTCATCATGTTAACATGGTACAATTTGTTCCCCTGCCTTCTGCCTAGCAGTTCCACCATGTAGGGTCCCTCCCAAGCTGCTTGCAGCTTGTTGTGTCTGACAGGAATGAAAACCATTACCTGCTGCCCCACAGCATACTCTCTAGCTTGAGCATTCCTGTCATACCACACCTTTTCTGTTGTTGGGCTTCTGCCAGGTTCTCCTGGGTCAAGCCCATGAGTTCCCTGAGCCTTGTCCTGAGGTTTAGGACATATGCCACAATAGACTCCTTGTGAGACTTGCACTCACCTTCCCACTCATCTCAAATTAAATCTAGAGGTCCCCTCACCCTATGCCCATACAGCAACTCAAAAGGTGAAAAACCTGTGGATTCCTGGGGAACTTCTCTGTAAGCAAACAACAGATGGGGCAAATATTTGTCCCACTCCCTCTTAAACTGATCTGCAAATGCCTGTAGCATGGACTTGATTGAAGAGTTAACCTCTCAACAAGACCATTAGTCTGGGGATGGTAGGGGATGGTCTTCATGTGCTTCACCCCACAGGGCTTCCACAGACAAGCCAGCAGGTCTGACATGAAACTGGCACCTCTGTCAGTCAGTATGTCTTTGAGAATCCTACCCTGCTGAAAATCTCTAACAAAGCATTTGCCACCTTCTCTCCCTCAATGGAGGATAAAGCCACTTCCTTAGGGTATCATGTAGCATAATTCACTACCACTAGAATATACTTCTTCCCTGTGGAACTTGGGGTACTCAGAGGACCCACAATATCCATAACTACCCTCTGAAATGGCTCCTCAATCACAGGCAAAGGCATCAAAGGAGCCCTCACCTTGTCTCCTGCCTTGCCTACCTTTTTTCACTGATCACAGATCCTGCAGCACCCTGTTACATATCTGGAAATTCCAGGCCAATAGAAGTTCTGCATAATATGCCTCTTTGTACATTTTATGCCCATATGACCTGCAAAGGGAATATCATGGGCTATGGCTAAAAGCGCCAGATGATAGGCTCTAGGCACTACCAACTGCTGTGCTCTCTCACCTTCTAGCCCTCCCTCAGGGGTCCACTCTCTGTATAGTAACCCTTTGTTCCAGTATACAGATTCCCTCTTTCCTTGAAAATCAGGTGCCTCCCTAGCTACCTGCATCAGGCCTTGCAATGTAGGGTCTGAGAGCTGAGCCTGTATCAATTATCTCCTTGTAACCCTTCCTAGCTCCCCTTCCACAGGAAGTCTGGCATCCTCTGACAGTGGTGCCTCACTGTCAGCCTGAGTGCTACTACTCATCTCTACCTTTGAAGTTACTCTGTCCAAGGACCATCAGTTCCCACAAGCAGCTGTGGCTCACATTCAGTCTAACTGCTACAGAGTAGCTCCCTCCCTGAAGTAACCACTGCAGCAGTCCTAGCTGCAAGTATGCAGTCTACCTGGACCTCCCCCAGGCTACCAGACCCACATGCTTGTCTCCTAGCCTGACTGCATGTAACTGCATAAGCACATGGTACTGCCTCATCCAAATCCTTCTCTGTCAGGACATCTGCAGGATGGTAGTTCAATACTCTTGTTGTCTCAAGACAACCTACTATTGGAATTTTGTCTTTCCCACTTACTGGCTCCCTCACTTTTTGTTTCCCACCTTGCCTCCATGGACACCTGTATGTCACATGGCCCCACTAGTTGCATTCAAAACATTTAACCCTAGCTCCTGGACATGTACCTGGACTAGTGGCTTCCACTGCTACTGGCAGATTCTTTTGGGGCAGTCTATGCTACCCACCCTGGGTTCCTTTAGACCCATGAGCAGTACTGGGGTCCCTTTCTTGTGCAGGGCTGCCCTGCTTGCCAGGTATAGGTCTCCCTTCTTCCACACCTCATCTGAAGTAGTGCATTGTCTATCAGCTAACTAGATCCTCATGTTCTCAGGCAAAGTGCTAAGGGCTTGTTCCCTCACCAAAAGGTCTGCTAGCCCTTCAAAAGTGGTGACCTGACATCCACTCACCCACCTATGGAAATAAGTTCTCAGTTCAGCCAACATATTCACACACACTTTCATCTGCCTTGCATCTATGCTCATGAACCTTTTTCCTATACGTTTCGGGTGTTAGCTTAAACAATTGTAACAAATGCTTTTTAACAGCAGTATAATCAAAACATGCAATGTCAGACATTTTTGACAAAACAGTTACAGCTTTACCATGGAGTAAGGGAGTCAGGAACCATACCCATAGCCTTTGGTCAACACTATACTGTTTGCATACCCTCTCAAACATATGAATGAAACTATCAAAATTATCCCCCTTTTTAAACTGCAGAAGAAATTTACTGACCTGTTTTACTTCTGGGGTTCAGTTGCTCCCTTCCCCATTACCTCCATGACTCTGGCAAAGAGTCAGCAGCTCCTTCTCATGCTGCCTCTGCCTCTCCTTTTCCTCAGCTTCCAGGCGTAGCAGTTTCTCATTCTCCTCAGCCTGCAAACATCGTAGTCCCTCTAATTTCCTCACTCTCTAGATGCCTCAGTCTCTCAGTTGCTTCTGTTTCCACATGCCTGGCCTCCAACTCAAATCTCTTTAGCTTCAGATGGATTTTTATGTCCTCTGCATAAATGTCGAGCTGCCCATTCTCCGAGGGTATTATATGTCCACTGCCAGTCTGATTGTCCTCCTGGTTGCTGTTTTCTGATGCAGCTGTAACCAAAGCTCAAATCAGGTCTGCCTTAGTCAGGTTTCCATGCACCAGTCCCCTAGCCTGGCACATCTCAGCCAGCTGACTCCTTGTCAGCTTTCCATACTCCTCTGCTGACAAGTTACTTGCTCACCCTGACTAACTAACCTAACAAAAGAAATAAAACAATTGTGATCTCATCTCTGAGTATTCACTGTGTGGCTGATTTAGTGTACAAAACACCTTCAAAGCTCACTGTACCCAAGCTACAGGGATTCACTCTACCCACACCACTACAAGCCAAATTAGTATTTGCCAACTAATTAATATGTGGTGTGGATATCCCACCACTGCCAAACAATTAATATGTGACGCCCATGTCCTGGCCCAGCAATCGAGGAGCCTGAATTCTCACCACTACCACCAGTGAGGGTCATCTCATATAAGAGTAAAGGATAACAAATACACACAGTAAAGTGTAATTTCCCTTAAGAGCACACAGAGATCACAGTCAGTCCAGGGCTGGTCACTCCTTTGCTCTCCAGGTCCCCAATAAGACTCCCCACTGACATAGCTATAGGGTCTAGATCTCAGCCAGCTGGGCAAGCTAAAACCTCCAGCACCCTCTCTGTCCAACCAGTGCTTCATGTCCCTGCCCAAGTAGCTAACACACACACACACACACACACACACACACACACACACACACACACACACACACACGCACACACACACTTTGAGATAAGAGTTTATACAACCACACAGACACTTCTGGGGAAGGCTGGCACAGGTTCTCTAGCTGTTCCCCTTTTACCCAAACTATACGATATATATCACTGCCACCACCCAACTAATATTTATCAGCTACTCAAAGGCTCTTTAAAGGGTGCCCAATTATTACTGTGAAATATTATTATCCAATTCGTAGTATAGCTAAACAGTCAAGGCTTATTAGACTGACTTGGTAAAGTAATCACTATAAATATGCAATGTACTGTAGTGCTTAAATTATCGCTACACAAAACAGCCACAGTTGAAAGATTTTAAAATATTTAATAATAAATAATAAAAACACAAGCCAATACTTCTGACTACACAGTGATAGTCAAGAGTTCAGAGATCACAGAGAAATGCTTAAAATAATTCAGTAGTACAGTTCTGACATCACAGAAAAACACTTAGTCTAATATTTCTAGTTTCTAGCTATTTCTAAGAGAAAACACAAGTCTAAGAAAAACTTACATATATAAACAGGCAGAGTGCTGTTGAGTTGGATGGTCAAGATAAAAATGCTTAATAATCTCTGATTCTCTCTGTTTTTGAAATCACATTCCTGGCTCCAATTACATCATTCTTCACACTTCCCTGGGTTTCCAGGCTAACAGAAGCTACAGTTACATTCTTAACATCTCCTTGTGTTATCTTGCAGCTGGTCAGGAAACAGAGCAATAAACATACATTTGCATGTGTAAATCTAGCAATTTAACTCTTGGGTAAAACAATAGAAAGAATGTCTTCATGTAGACGGACCAGAGCAGACTTTAGATCAAAGGGTCACAGCATGTTTTATGTGGTCAGCGGAGAGCACTGTTGTTTAATTTTTTTTCATTTTCTCATCTAACAGCAGTTTTTCTTCCATTTAAGACAACAAGCCTGTGTCTTACATTAATATTTACAAATGATAGAATTATCTATAAAATTCTATCTGGCTAGGCTGGCAGCCTTCACACTTAACATAACAAAAAAATACACAAATTTGTGAATACTGAACATTTCATCAAAAATAACATTAACATTCATGATACCTAGGTTCAAAATACCATATAAACAGCACAAATATCACCAACAATTACTCTCACCAAATGAAAACTCTAAAAGAAAAAATGCACATTTACAACACCAATGACTAACTCTTTCCAAAAATTAAAAACTACTTACTTACCTTATTAGCAGAAACTGGACGATAGAAAACCAAACTAGGTGGCAGGCTATCCCCCCACACCCCTCACAAACTATATATATCCTAACTCTGGGATCACACTACAGTGGGGTAAAGGGCATATACTTTTTACTTACCTTAAAGTACTGTACATTCTGCCATTTGGTATTATACACATTACCATTTGGTATTATTCACTCTGCCATTTGGTATTATACACACTACCATTTTGTATTTTGAAATTCAGCATCAGAAGCTTTCAGTATAATGAAACTTAGTCAATGAGTTTTCAGTATTTTGAAAATTAGGGAGAGTGGTTTCAGTGAAAAGAATTTCAGTATTTTGAGTTTTCAGTCATGTGAAGTAGACCTATATGTGTATATATATATATATATATATATATATATATATATATATATATATATATATTTGAATATGAGTGTCCTTATTTTCATTGAAATAGACATCAGCTTTCCAAATGATGACCACAAATTGCTGACATGGTACTATGCATGTGCTGAAGAACAACTTGGTGCATGCAAAATTAAAACTACAACAGTAACAAAAACATTGTTTTTTTTTTCACAGAGGACATGGCTCCCTGTACCCCCCAACACCATGCTACTTACATATACTAACTCCATCACACACTATCAGGGAAGGGGCATCTTCCCCTACCCCAATAATTATACAGTCTCATACACCTGTTGACCAGCTGCTTAGTCGAGCAAATGCTGTCCCAGGAAAGGTTTAGGTCTTTAGAATGGGCAATACTCCTGCTGTTTGTTTGTTGGATATGCAGGAAGTCCATTAAAGTGGGGTCTGACAATGTCTTGTAGGCCAGGCATAGATTTCATCTCAACAGTCTGTAGGAGACAAAATACATGGATAGGGACTTGAGGCAGTCTGCATAGGACATTTTACTTATGCCCTGTATTTTTTTAGTGGGGAACCTCTGTGGACATTCCATTTGTTGGATATGCTTGATTAGGTACATACCAAAGGGGAATTGTACTCAGTGATAGGTCTGATGAATGCAATTCCCTTTCTGCCTATGATTCATATGAACCAGTGAAAAAAATATATGCCCACTGATTAATACTTTCTGCCAGTCTAAAGGGTGAGATGAAACTGCTTTAAAGCAGTCCCAAATGATCTTCTTCTTCACTAGAAGAAAGCTCTGATGTCTTATCTTAGTGTTTTTTCCCAGTGGAATCTAAGAATTCAGCTCTGTTGTTTTGACTGAGTTTATGATAAAACTGCTAAATATATACTGCATTTTTCTAAGGATTTTTAAGGAAACTGTGGCTACTGAAAACAAAATCCTAAACTGCATGCACTTACAATAAAAGTATGTATGAAAATTTCATTAGTTTTTTTCAAAAATGGTGTTTAAATATATATTTTTTATGCACAAAGGCATCTGCAGCCAACCATGAAATGAAAATATTATTCCTTGAAATCTCTTTTCATAATAGCCTGCTTGGAATGAATATTCAGTCCCTTCTTCACAGATAAAATATATTTTGTTAATCTTACCCATGTGTTCCACTTAAATCTTGTATTACCCCACACTGTAATCCACAAATATTTAAACATTCTGGAAGTGCATATGTTTTTACAGTATTTTATATGTATATGGCAATGGTAATCTCTCAATGGGCTTTACAAGAATGAATACAATTGTTTCTTATTCCACACTGATTAGACAAGACAATCCTAAAACTATCTGATGAATATTTTGATGTTACAGTGTCCACAAAGAGTCATCCATACATTAAATTAAAAAATATAATTCTGGAAGAGCAGCATATTGGCAGCTATGGACTGAGTCAGATTATTAACAGCTAAATCAGCAGAGAAAATTTAGGATTATTTATTTATTTTCATTTGTTACCTAGGATAGAACACTGATCCCACTGGAAAATTTTCAGGCTCAGCATAGGAAAATTCAATACACAAGAAGCATACAAATGGATACATGTAACATGATGAATAGAATGTTGAAAAGCAAGCTGTCAGGCACTGAAACTATGTTTCCAAGTCCCTGATGACTATGTCAAATTTAACTGGAATGATGCCTATATAGTAAGCTATGGTGATGATGGAAACTATGCTATATTTCTTGGTGTTGAGAATAAAACCATTATTAATTCATCAAACATTTTAGTCCAGCCCTTGATGGAAAATTTGAATATCAGAATGGTATTTGATAACAGCTCCTAGTTTTTAATTATCATCATCCGTGGTTGTCCATAGTTCCTTGATATCTGCTTTTATGTCACAGAAATATACACCACCGGGGGGGTGGTAGAGGGGCGTGGGTGCAAATACCTCCAATCTTAATGATATGAGTTTTGTTAGAAGGCCAGATACTAATACTAATCCAGAAAACTACATACTGCATAATGTTGTGTTGGAAGAGTGTGTCCATAATACCAGCATGGATGGTAGTGTCAAAGGCCTTGGCATGGTCTAGATAGGTAGTGTGGACATGTGCCCCTTATCCATGGGCACAGTAACTCTTTCCAAATGTGATCTGTCATGTATCTAGGAAAATAAGGTCACCTATGTCATTATTTCTTAATTATATTTATTGCATTTGATTACCAAAAAAGTATGACTGGGTAGCATAACCGCTTTTCAGAAGAGGCCCAGGGAGAAAATCTCCATTTACAGAAATTATACTATACTAACAAGTGCAAGATAACATGAGCATTATATATTCAAGTTACATAAAGAATAGAAAGACAATTTTGCACAAAATATGTAGTTGATGTGATGTGTCTGTAGTAGAGGATTCACATGCATTAGATAATGTCAGTTAGGCTTATTACAGAGTTATTTTGATTTCTAATGCTGATACATAGTGATGGATAAAACTTCAGAGAAACTGATTTGCAGCTATGTTTGGAGATTTTTTTATCTTGTTGAATGTAAAGGAGAAACATGTAGTAGATGAGAATTGCACTGGTATTGTGAAAAGGGAGAAGAAAAAAATATCATCGATAAACCATGGCTTGATTAAAGGACAACAATGAGATTCTATTATTAAATGCTCAACTTCTCTGTCTTTTTTCTCCCTATTTACCATTCCTCCTATGAATAAACAACAATACATAATTTAAAATATTTTAAATTGACTGTTTCTCTCCACTAGAACAGTACCTTCCTGTACTGTGTTGATTTCACTTTCAGAAAATGTTTGTTCCACCCTGGAAAAGTCTCCAATTCACTGATATCATCAAGGCCACTGAATACAGTTAGTTTTCTAGCCATTTCCCCTCCCCAAACTGATATCACCACTACCATCCTAAAAACTCACCCATGCTGTGATGTTACAGCTCCCTGGTTCTTCCCCTAGCCATACAAAAAGTAAAGGCTAGAACAAGGAAACAGTACATGAGTCAAGTCTCCTGCTGTGAGCCGTCAATCACAGTAGGTAACAGCTCAGATTACTATTAGCACTTTGATAGCTAGGGAAGTTAGGTGTGAAGGGCGATAGGAGATGAGTCAAAGTAGTACAAAATCAGGCTTCCCAAAAGACTGCAGTGTAGCCATTCTAGAAAGAAGCAGCAATAAAAAGCACTTTGAAAGTCTGTTCTGTGGCATTTGCACTGTTTGTGTTTTAAGTAATCATTGAACGGCATGAAATATTACTTAAAACTGACTGAAAGACAGCAGTGTATGCTTGTAAAATCAGTGCGGTTGACAGGAGCTTTAGGAAGAAAGACGCCTGAGTGATGTAATTTTTTATAGACAAGCACTGAATTGTGGGCTATCTAGAGCCAGCCTAAACAATCAGAATTACTACAAGATGCCAGACCCCATGTTGTCAGACTCAGAAATTACATATAAAAATATTTAAAAACCTGTAAATAGTCCCAAAGTGGTGTTAAAATGTAGGAAATAACAAACCCTGATGAAATAAATGTTTTTTGAGTCTGTAGGAGTGGTTCTCCTTTAAGAAAAAAGGGAAGAAGAGTTGCCTGCCTTTTTGGAGGCATGTCATAGTTATCATAGAGAAGTGCAGAAGCAGAGCTGGAGTCATTTAATTGTTTTTAGCTGTGATTTGAAGGCTTTTAGATTACCTGAGAGGGACAGGGACAGAGTTCCACATTTTGAAATATTTCTTGAATACAGAGTCCCCTGCAACACTGTTGGATTTGGTTACAAGTGATTTATTTGTGGAATGCAGGAGTCTATTTGTGGTATATGGGGAGATTATATCAAGGTGTGCTGGATAGTTTTCACAATTGATAATAAGATTAAAACCAGTCACTAGCTGTGAGAAGGTCAGGCAGATGACAAATTCTGTTTAGTTTAATTATTTTAGTACAAGGTAATAGTGTCTATAAAGTTAGTTAGTAGCAAATGTGGGCACTTTGTTGTAGCATGGTTCTAGTGAGAACTTTAGGCTAATGGAAAAGGGGGTGGCATAAAGGAGAGTAGGAAGAAGATAGGTTGAGGCAATATGGTTTCTTGCAGTGGCAGTTAAATATGAGTTAGTTACCATATATATCCACATTAAAGTACTTCCATTGTGGCTAACAGTCGTAGACCTATTAGCAATTAGGTCTCATTTGCAGAATCCTATTTTCATTAAATGCTCCACTGAATTAAATAAAAAAAGTAATGAAATGTGTGGCAAAGTTACTCCTTTTCTTTTGGAGTTCCTTCATTACAGTGCTATGTACAGCAGTAACTCTTTACTCAAAACATCATCAGTATAATGTGTCACTCTGTCCAATGAATGGTGTGCTGATCTGTTACGTTGTACATCATTCATTTTCCCATGTGGTGCACTGAGCATGTGCAAATAGGCATGTGATTCTGTTTATGAATAATAACTGATGGCAATCAGCCAAGATATCCTCTGTTATTCATCTGGTATGCAGTCCAGAAGGTGTTTTTAAAGCTGGTTGTGTGTTAACGATATGATGCTATTGTGGGAACCATTATTTCAACATGCAGTCAAATACACCACACTCATTTCTAATAAAAAAATTGCTGCATTCAAGCAAAACCTCCATCCCAAAAATAATTCTTAGTTGGCTTAATGTGTAATCAATCCAAACAAAGCCACAGCTATTGCCTTAAGAATAAAATACATCCATGGGACACAAATAATCTTCTGAAAATTATAGCAGCTGATAGGAACATTGTTGAAGTCATCTTAAGGACAACTATTTGCCTCTTGTCTCTGGCCTTGCTATACCCTTTGGTCCATATACCATAATGGTAACAATTGTGACTAACTGACTTGTTGAATTAGTGGCACAGAATAAAAATACTCCCAAAACCAGACTCCTGAGTGATACCATCAATTGCAATCCTGATACCAAAGCTAATGTTTACCCCATAATGCATTTTAATCAAACTTTGTACAATATGAACACATTGACCAGGACTACAACAGAACAGCAATATTTATCATAAACACATCTTAGCAAATCATAAGTGATTGGGACTAAGAAGACAATACTAATTTAATATCCTTAATTACAGAGACTTTGTTCACTGTGCTTTGAAGATTAGAAATGTCTAGTACATAATGGTGATTTTGCAAATCCCAGTAAGATAACTTAGAATGGGGCTTGGATTTGTGATGCATTTTCAGACCTATTATAGACAGAGAGATTATGCTTTCAGTATATTCATTGTCTGCATGACTAACTATCCAGCACATTTAATTAATTTCATTAACTTTTACCTCACCCATAGCTTATGAATCCCTCCTAATGTCACAGCATTCAAATACATACTGTTTGAGTACTGTAAATCAACTAGCTTATGACAGTTTCCTCTAACACAACATTATCTAACCTCATTGAAGTACATCTTATTATGGAATACAGTAATCTGACCATAGACAGTCTCAACACCGGCAAAGTCCCTGAACCCAGTAACAGACACAGGGTAAAGTGTGTCACTGTACTGTCACCGAACATATTGCAAAGATGATTAAAATCATAGAGACTGAGGTGTACAGCAGTGTAACAGTCCATCATTCTCCAGGCAGGGCACACTGCCAGGGGTATAGGTACAGGGAAGGCTGTGCATTTGCATACAATGGAGGTACAGCACGTGGACTTTAACAGAAATGTACAACCTTTCCTGTGTTTACCTGGTGTGGTGACTCTACAGTGGGGATTATCACCTGATATATATTCACACACATACATATATACATATATATATATATATAGAGAGAGAGAGAGAGCATGACAGTAAGAGATTGGATGCAGTTAAGACTTTATTAAACTTGATAATGCAGGATTTTATTGTAAGGAAAAAAAACAATTCAACTATCAATAACAATAGGTAGAAAAATACATTAAAATATTTCAAAGAATAAAAGCAAACATCACAGGTTGCTTCCCCTTTTTGGCTTGATCAGGTTCAAACAAGCAAACTACTCAATAGTCTTTTTGTGGTGAGGTGTTGATACTACTCATATTTCTCTTGCTAGGTCTTAATGAGCAATGATTCCCTCTTTTGGTAGAGGTGCTAGCAGGTAGCAATTCATAAAAAAATAAAACAAAACAATATACTACCTTTTGTTTCTTTCCAGCAGTAGAAATAGATAACCTGGAATGGTTCACAGACGCACAATAACATGCTGTTGTTGAATGTGCTGCCACAAGTCTTGCAGTAGAGCACTTTACTTCCTTTCACATAAAGAAAAATAGGAGACTAACAAATAGGCAGGGATGCAGTCACTTGTTTCAGTTTTTTTCCCTGATGAATATTAGAAATCAAATGACAGAGAAACACATAAGCAGGATTTTCTTATAGGAGTTATAGGAGTTTTATCAAACAGGAAGACTATCAAACAGGAAACATAGAAAGCTTTAGGCAAAACAACAGCTTTTGGATAAGACCTCTGGTTTAAGAACTGCAACTATTATCATGCTTAATACAGCCTCTGGGTGAAATATAATGTGCAGATAGTAGAGCGATGTTTGCTGGGCAGTCTTTACTCACAAGAATTTAAAGGATTGGTACAGTTGTTATCACTGGTTCAGTAAACCAACACTTGAAAATAAAGGAGAATAAAGCAAGAAATCAATTGCCACTTATGCAGATATGAACACAAAGAAGAGTGATGAAGCCCTGATTATAAGCCATCTGAGCTGAAGTTGAATGATGACTTGGGTGCCCCTCTTTGAGAATATGAGGCAGATCCCTGCTGGGGATCAGATATCAGGTAGAGTGTTAGCTTTGAGAGGAACTGGGAGTCTTGATGAGCTATGTCACCTATGGAGATGAGTAATACACTCTTGTCAGCTTCCCAATTGCATAATGAAACTGTGAGTGGTGAAAGGCATGTTTAATGGGGGTAGGGATCCATAATTCCAAACCCATGAGCTGCACAGTGGTGATGGTACCACTTTATGCTTCCTTTCTCTCAGCCCTGGGAGGAATTAATGGATCATAGAGCTTTTGCCTCTTGGTGGAATAAATAGGTTGTAGAGGGTATGTGGAAGGATGGATACCTGATAGTCCCTGAGGCAGGGAGGAAAAAATACCAAAAAAAGTGTTATATCAGGGGATGGTATGTCCCAGTTGTTCCATGTAGGCGATAACCACTGATACATAATCACCTGCATATGAATGTGTGCAATGTCCTGCCCCACCTTGTCATGAGAGGTAAAGACTCTTCTCATCACTGGCAGAACATCTCACGTGTACACATCACCCAGGTCACAGTTCTACAGTCACACAACATCTGTGTCAGGAGGGAGCAGAAATCACACTGCAACCAGCCAATGTTGTGCCGTAAGATCACAGTCATGTTTGACACCTTGTATACATCTCAGGATGGAGGTTCATATAGCACTGAAAATCCTTCTCCTTGAGATATCTACCTCCACACTAGTCCACAGTATCTAATGGAACCTACATCCTATCATAAGAAGAACAAAATATGACACAGATTACCCACTACCTTGAGACAACTGACTTAGTCTCCTGTGACATGCATCCCTTAGTGTTTATTGATAGATACATGCCATTGTGTCCCTAGGCACCCATGCATAAGATGACAACTGTGAACTCCTCTTCCATTCCTCCTGTATGGTACTGTATATATCATAATGTCTGATGCACATTGTGGTAGAGCATGCTCTGACCAGTATATTAACATTGCATGCATCATGTCTTAACTGTGTGTCACTGCATTGTGACTGTGTGCTCATTAGAGCACATACATCTAGAGTAGATGGTGCCACTTTGCCTGTGCTGCCATATACTGTACCCAGAGCTGCCTGTGGTAGTGGATATGCAGATGCTATCTTTTACTGATCAAACTCACTTTTGCTGGACAGTGTTGTTGATGTGCTTTCCCTGCTGGGCATCTGAATGCAAAGTCTGACCATAACAGTATCCTGGTATTGCTCTACCTGACTTCTCCTCATCATATTATGTAACATGCAGCATGCTAATATTGTCCTGGAGGCTGTGTCTGGATCCTATTTGCATGCCCTTCATAGATATGTAGAGACAGCAGAAGCAGGCTTTGAACAGGCTGAACATGCACACTTTGATGGTCAGTTTCTGCACGTGGGATATTATACCAGTGTTTGGCCAAACTCTGTGGGTTCCATACAGGTATCATAAGGCAAGGTGCCTACAGGTATCTATCATTACCTGCAAAGAAGTATAAAATGCATGGAAATTACTACTTATTGCCATTTTTCAAGTTTCCTATATGGTGACACATTAGCACTGCTTATACTTAGCCAACCAAATGGCCATGTCTGACTTTTATGTGCAGAAAGCAGCAATGTAGCTGAAATGTCTGCTAGATAAATGAATTTTTTGAACTGCCAGGTAGCTATGCAGACATATTTGCGATTCCACGTGTGTCACACACTAACTGTCAGTTCCTGGAATAGTAATCTTTCCTGTTCACAAACATTGTAATTGTTTGTCAGGTAGAACCTTTGTTGCTTATTTTATGAGGTATCATTTGCATGTTATTATGCAATTGTTTTAGTATAGCTTCCTGTATTTAGGCTCACTGTAGTATAGTGAAACATGGGAATGTGAATCAGTACTTCCCTGTCCGCACTTTGTCACTAACAGTGCAAGTACATGTTGACAGCTATGCAATTTGCCTTTGACTCCTGGCCCAAGTTTTAATAGATGATTTGCATGAAATTATTTATATCAATATAAGCCAATTAGACAATGTAAATAAAGTGAGACAAATTACACTTTATAGGAAGCTAGCAAAACAGAGAGGTACATTTAGGTTTTTAGACGGCCTTTTTTTAACAACTTTTCATTAATACCAAACCGCAAAATTCAGCACAAGTACTTGTGCTGAATTGTACTGCTTTGGTTTTATTGTACAGCACATGCTTCCATTTGCTTTGGTTTTAACTTTTCATTAATTTTAAAACAAAGATTGTGCAAAATTATTTAAAGCTAAATAAAACAAAAACATAACTATTTACAGATGTCCACAACAAAATCAAACATAGAAAACAAAATCATTGAAATTTATCAAGTAAATAACTTAATTTTGACCAAAATCTAAACTGGTGAGTAATATTCAAAGTTGTCATTTTAACAGCTGACCTTTCATTTTTACAGACATTTTTTGCTAAATTAATGAATTCAGTGAAAAGAAAGAGTAGTTTTACATTTCTAGTTTTTGTAGCTATTTTTCTTGCTATAGCTAAAATGGACCAAAGGAGAGGCACCTGCACCCTAGGAATGGAATCCGGAACTAGAGCCTTAAATAAGACAAAGGAGTTAGAAACGATACAATTATCTGTCCACAAAGCTTGGGCAATTTTTTTTCACTATTTTGGAAAAAAATAGAATACCCAGAAAGAGGTGATGACTGGGAAACACTTGTTGAAAAGAGAAAACTCTACTGACCAATTTTACTGAATGTCACCCTCCCAGGCATCAATGATTTAGTATCTATTAAGCCTATTTTGAAAATCAGATCTAATTGTGTCATAATACTGAAAAGTGAACATTTGAAATTTTTAATACCTTTACATGATCATTTTATGACAGAATACTTTTTATGACATCTACCAACTTTATCTTACTTATTTTTTATGAAAGCTTTTAAATGTTTTACAGTTAAATTATTTGAAGAAATATTTATTGCCATATATTTATTTTATGCAACATGTTTCATGCAAGTATTTTCTATGCAAGTATTTTTAAGTGTGTATTTTTAGTGTTAATTTTAAATGTGTATTTACATGTCTATTTTCCTTTAAATTATTCTGGTCTAGGCATGGTGCCTCTTTTTGAGGTTTTAAAATGGAAGGAAGTAGTTTTTTTTACAGTTCTGATGAAGTTCCTGTGTTTTGGAATGGAAGTGCTAACACTGTGGTGAATGAATGTTTGGCTGGGACTATTGGTGCAGAGTTTTTATTATTTTTAAGTTTACATAGTGCACCATTTTGTAGTTTATTTTAACTAATCTATTTTCTAATAAGGAGAAGAAGTATATTTCCCACAGATTTAAGAATTAAGCATTTATATTTATTTGAAAAAGTCTTGTCATTAATCTTAGGTTGAGTAAATCCAAAAAATAAACCTGTGAAACCAAACTCTCACTATTTTATAAATTATTGATATATATGATTTAGTCTTATTTGAGTTACTATTGTTTCTGAAAAATATGTTTTGTTTGAAAATCTATGGACATTTTAATTTTATCACTAAGATATTTTTACAAGATTGTATAGTCAACCAATTATTATTTACTCAGCAATGTCTTGCAGGAAGATACTCTGCATTATGTGATTTGTTTCTGATTAAGAATTGATGCCAAAAGATCAAAAATTGCATCTCTGAGGTCTAGCATTTTTTATATTAAAAGTTCCCAAACAACACACAGTATTTGATATAGGGAACAACAAAAACAATAAATATTTAGCTATATCATTAGAATTTATGAATCTTTTAAAATTTATATAAAGATGCTATCAGTGAAGGGAGATGGATAGTATTTTTATTTCATTTAAACATAAGCCTCTCAAGATCCAGTAAAGTATATTTATTCCAAATTTAGAGAAAGACATAGCTCTTATTATTTTTTTAATATCTCATAAATTGTTTCCAAGTGGATTGGTAAGAGGAATTTATCCATTGAGATATTCAATTTAGAATTGTGGATTTGGCATATAATTCAACATTTGGAAAACTTAATTCACTTTTTGCCAACTTCTAACATGCCAGTGAAATTATATTCTTGGTTTATTGGGAACCAGAAAAAATTAAGATGAGTAGAATTTAATTTTTTTAAGATTTATAGGAGGGTGAATAATTAGTGATTGCACATAGAAAAGTAGTTTTAGTAGAATTATCATTTTTATTAAAGTAAGTCTATCTTTCATTGTAAAAAAAGTTCCAATTAATTATTATTTTAGTAACAGTGTCTATTAAATTACTATACTTTCTGCTATTGGGTCTTTTACAGTAGCTTTAATTATAATTCCAAGATCAATAAATTGTAAATTGCCCCGACTAAATTCTTATAGTTTCTTAAATAATCATTAACTTTTTTATTTATAAGTAAGGTTTCTGTTTTACCAGGGTTAAACATTAAACCTGACTCTTTTTCAAAGTAATTAATAGACTTAGTTATATTTTTTATCGAAGCTTCAAAATCACCACTTGTTATTAAGATGTCATCTACAAATAATTGAATTTTTATGGGAATAACTTTCATCTATTGAGAATATCTGAATTTTGCTATTAGATTTAATAAAGTTTGCAAACAGTTCAATTGCTAGAGTAAATAATAGAGGTGACAATGGACATCCCTGTTTTGTGCCTTTTAATATTTTTGAAAGACCTAGAAAGAAAAGAACAAATGTTAATAAAAGATAATGGGTTATTATATAGCTTAGTTATAAGATTTATAAAATCTATGGAAAATGCATATTGCTTAAGTGCTTTGAACAAATAATTCCAACTAACAGAATTAAAATCCTTATCTATATCTTGACTTATTATAGTTCTTTTTTGTTTTTATTAGCCAGATCTATTAAAGTACTAAGCCTAATTATGCTATCCTGAATCATTCTATGTAGTATAAAACCAGACTGATCATCATTTATTAATCCTGGGCTAATAAGGTACAATCTTTTTGCAAGGGTATACATAAATATTTTATAATCAGCATTTAATAATGAAATAGGACAGTAAGGACATACGTTAGAATCATTGTTTGGTTTCCAGATAGGAAATATCAGGGGATATTTTCTGGAGGGGGGATGGTTACCATACAATATGTTTAACTTGTTCAAGAACTTTTAATAGGATATTTAAAATATTCTCTGGAACTAATTTAAATAATTCTGACATTATAATATCAGGACCATGAGCTTTATTTGGTTTAAGATTATTCATTTGATCTTTTAACTCCTTAAAAGAAGATGACTTATCAATGTTGGATCTTTGTTCTTTAGTTAATTTAAACCTTATATTGTCTTTCAAAAAGTCATCAGTTAGGTTATTGATTTCTAAGTCTGTCTCATTGTTATTAATTTCTTCATAATATTTCCTAAAGTATTGTAGTATATCTTTTAAATCAGTCACTTTTCTATTTTTATCACCTTGATTGCAAATTATTTCTTTAATATGATTAGTATTTTTTTCTTAGCTCTAACAGTCAACCTGTATAATATTTTTGGGTTTATTGAGTACGTTTGTAATTTTAATTTTTTCTAGATTTATTGATATTACATGGTGAAGTATGTCAAGATACTTCTGATTTAATATTTTCAAATCAGCATTCCCTGATTTGTCATAGAGGTTTAAATTGGATTTCAATTTATCTATATTAGACTGCAGAGACAGTTCAGAGTAATGGTGAGTGTGGAAGAGAGGTGAAGAAAAGAGTACAGGCAGGATGGAGTAGGTGGAGAAGAGTGTCAGGAGTGATTTGTGACAGATGGGTACCAGTAAGAGTGAAAGAAACGGTCTACAAGAGGGTAGTGAGACCAGCTATGTTATATGGGTTGGAGACATTGACATTGACAAAAAGCCAGGAGTCAGAACTGGACATGACAGAGTTAAAGATGTTAAGATTTGCATTGAGTGTATGAGGATGGACAGGATTAGGAATAAGTATATCAGAGGGTCAGCTCAGGTTGGGCGGTTTGGACACAAAGCCAGAGAGGTGAGCTTGTGTTGGTTTGGACATGTGCTGAGGAGGCATGCTGGGTATATTGGGAAAAGGATGCTAAGGATGGAGCTACCAGGTAAGAGGAAAAGAGGAAGGCTTAAGATAATGTTTATGAATGTGATGAAAGAGGATATGCAGGTGGCTGGTGTGACAGAGCAAGATGCAGAAGACTGGAAGAAATGGAAACAGATGATCTGCTGTTGTGATCCCTAAGGGGAACAGCCAAAAGAACAAGAAGGAGACTGCAGAGGCATTAACTCATTATCCCACTCTTTTTTACATATGTACTAATTTTTAATTCTTCCATATAGATAAGCTTTTAAATAATCCCAAACAATTACTTCTGAAACCGATCCAATATTATTAATTTTAATATATTGATCTATCTAATTTACAGGCCATTGCTTAAATTCTTTAAAATTTACTATATAAGCAGGGATTTTCTGATAGTAAATCAAATTACTTGGTTTGACATTAATGTAAATGTAATAGCTTTGCGGTCAGATAAAGTAAATGAAGTTATTAATACATCTTCAATTTTAGTAAATAAACTACCAGAAGTAAAAACTTTATCAGTGTTTGTCTGGGGGCCAGATCTATAAGAATAATGTGTAAAGTTAAGAGAGTTAGTTGATTTAATACCATAGGCATCGCTCAAATGTTGAGAATGAATAAAATGATCTGTGTTTAGCTACTGAGGCTGGCTTAGGAACTTTATCAGTAGTTGTGCCTTTAATAGAAAGAATACAGTTAAAATCCCCCTGTAATAATAAATTCATCTTTTGTATGGTTATAATATCCAAATATTTCTTAACAATTTTGTCTCCAATTCCAGACATCCAGTAAGAATTCACAAAAGTATAAGATTTTTTGTCCATTTCAACTACTGCTAAACCCAACATGCCATTTGTATCTGAATATGTATTTAATATAGCTAAAAACAAATACAGCTCACAGGCAAAGGTTGGTATCAAACGTAAAACAAGAAGAGAGCTAAATAAATAAATAACCAACCACCAATGATGAGCAGAAACAAACACATTAATAAGATAAAATAAAAACGGCATGCACAAATGCTAAGCACTTTCACTGCTTCATGCAGCTTCATCAAACCAGTTAAAACAAGTTAAAACATAAAGATTTTTTCAACCAATCACAAGTCTTAAAACATGTCTTCAGACACACCCTCTAAAATGACATAACACAGACCATTAACAGGGAACCATTGATAAAAAGTTCATTCTTAAAATAGAAGAGCTCATTCTTAAAGGGCTAATCAGATTAATGAGACGACCCATGTGTTTTAAGTATTGGTTTGATGGAGACATTCCCACATCCCGCATCAATGGTAGTCCACTGAAGACATAAGGGGTTATAAGAGATCTTAGAACACAGGTTGACAGAAACCTCTCTTTTGACCACCACATTGCCACTGTGGTCAGAAAGTCCTTCTATGTGGCATATCTCATTACTAATGTTTTGCATCCAAGAAGAAAGAGGTCATTGTCTCCCTCTACTCTTCTCTCATTAGGCCAGTCATCAAATACAATGCTCCATTTGGCATGTACCTCACTAGACACCTGCAACAACTGGAGAGGCCACAAAAGTACCTCACAAAGAGGATCCTAGGCCTTAAACACTTGTCTTGTATGGACAGACTCAAAAAACTCCAACTATTCTCTGTCTCATATCGCCTACTTAGGGACGATCTCTGCTTGACTTACAAAGCCATGTCTGACCCAGCTCTGTTAGAAATGCTACATCTAAAGAAATCCCAATCCCTCCACACCACATGCTCCAGAGATCTCTACCTCATTATCACAATCAAAATAACATTCTGGAGCGACAGGTTCATAACCCAGAGACTGCCATGCTATGGAATAGACTTTCCATACATGTCAAGCAGAGCACCACGCTGACCCTCTTCAAGAGAAATCTTGATGAGTGGATGGAAAATAGAATATTCACCTCAGGGTACACCCCAGGGATCACTCCAGTGGCTTTACTCAACAGAAGCACTGGGAATTAAGGTTAGGTGGCACGATGTCAGGGTAATCCTATGGGCTAGGCTTGTAAAGGCTCCAGGGCTATTAGCCTAGTACACACCTATGAACCTATGAACCTAATTAATTCTACTGTAGAAAATACTATAAATAGTTTAGTATTTAAGCATTTATATAAAGGAAATAAAACTGACAAGACCTATAACACATTAACCTATAGACATCATAACACCAATATATATCAAGATCATGTGTCATGAAACATTTAAAACTCATTTAATAACATGGGTGAAAAGGTGAAAGCAATAGTCAGAATACGGAAGTATAATTAAAAGGTGCTACAATTTAAAATTACATATTTGTGTATAGTGTATGTGCTTATATATGCATAATATATTTACATGGATGCGTATACATGTAACTGTGTGTATGTTTTCAAATTACGAGTAGATGCTTGATATGTATATTAACAGTTAAGAGAGTGAATGTGTTCTATGTTTCTATGCATAAGAGTAAATATACCAAGGAGTGAGTGTTTTTAAGTGAATGTTTGTTTGCATTATGAATGTATATGTGTTACTATCAATACGTCTAGTACTTGGAATATACATTTAACATCTAACTATTGTACAGGAAGCTTTCTTTTATGATTATATTTTAAGTATCATGTACTTACAAATTTGTTTATAGTACCTTTCATTTCCATATTCTCAAATGTGCAGATCAAGTTTTTGTATTCATCATACCAATGGGACATGAAAAATGCTTGAAATGATTTAAAAGTCAGTTTAGTATAAAATAAAATTACATATTTCAGTAAGAAATGCAGAGCATTTTGAAGAGGTAAATTTGCTCATTAATATTATTTTCCAGTAATTAGCAAAGTAACTCTGAATAATTAAGGCAACAGATGTTGAGCAGATTGAGGTGTTTTAAGTATCTTCTCCTCTAAACTGTTTCGTATAGCACAGAAGAATCTTATATTAAATTATAAGTACAGTAATGTATATAAATGCTGTTATACGCAAATGAATATCTAGATAGAAGTCAAATAAATGTATCTCCCAGAACAAGTTTATAAACACTGTTAATAGTTTCTAGTCAAACGTCTGTAAAATAATTTTGTATAAAAAAATTTATAGCAATGAGTGTGTACAGAGGTGTGCACCATATGTTGTTCCATATAAGATATACTAGTTTCCTGCATGCTTGTTTTCATTTCCATTTTAGTAATGAAATGTTCCCTGTGTTTAACCTTACAGTTTTGTTGCATTGCACACCTTTTTGGGCATGGTATCATTTCAGTGAAAGCATTGGGGCAACTGTATACTGAAGTAATACCAACAGGTTATGGAGGTATTTAGTTTTTGTAGGCAGTTGGTTATACCTTGTATAAATACATCTGCAGACCACTTACTTAGGAATAGACAAATGTGTTCTGTTTAAATATGTATTTCAATCTGAGTGTGTTTTTGCATCATGCACTTGGTGATCACACATACACTTTGTGATGCAAGTGGTGAGGCAGGGTGACACTCGTATGCTTTGTGATAGAACTGTTGCAGCAGTGTGACACTTATACAGGTATGACAAGATGAAAGGTGACAGCTGCGTGTTTTAAGCATATGTATGACAAGGTGACTGTAGCAGGGAGTATGCATGCCCATAGAACAGTCTTCCTCTGTAATGGGTGGCCAAATGGTGAGTACCTTATTATGGTATATCAGCTGTCGAGGTAAATGAGGCTATGAAAAATGTATATTGTTAGATTTTGTTTTATTTATTAAAGTGTGATAGAAAAGTGATTGTAGTGTAAAATATATTACTTTTGTATGCCTGGTGATAAAATCTGTTGATTTAGGATGATTATGGAAATAGCAGTGGGAATGTGTGCCAATGAGTAGGATTGGGAAACTTATCAAAGATGAGTTCTCAAGATGTTTTATGTAAGCCAGTTGTTGCCAAGATTAAAATCATTATTGGCTTGATAAAGGTGAGTATAGCGATGTATGATGTCCACATGTGACAACCTGTAAGTTAGTTAACTTAAGTTAGTTAGCAACAACTGTGTCAAGCATACATGGTGCTGAAAGTAATGAAATCAATCTGGCTAAGCTTCAGAGGGATAGTAGGCAGTGGCCATGTTAAGAGCTAACTTAGAGGTAGATGGTATGTATAGTTACAGCTAGTAAAGTTGTATGTTGTGAGGTGAAGGGATTTAAGAAAAGTCATGAGAGAGTTAAGCTAAAGGAAACAGGGAAGCAAAAGGTGTGAAGGAGAAAGGGACAGCCAGAGTGAGGAGAAAGAATAGGAAAGAGGCATTAAAGAGGTAGAGCAAGAGAGATATAAGTCATCAAACCAAAGGTTTATGGGTTAAGGAACAGTGCTGATGCTGACAAGATCTGTTTTTTAATAGGGGGGTGCAAGTAAATGGTCTGTTATAGGAAAATGAATCTAGAATGGTAAAGAAAAAAAATTATTACATATGGCGTGAGGAGAGATATATAGACAGGTGGTGGAAGTCTGCAAAGTTGTTACTGAATTCTAGCTGCACTAAAACACAACAGGGCTTACAGGCTAGGTCATTAACCGGCTTTTGTTAGTGAAGTTTCAGATTCATTCACCTGCTATGTCTTTCAGTTTATTGCAACCACACACTTTTCATAAACTTGTGGGCTTTATGTCAGGTTAATGGCACCTTACTAACAATATGTGCATGTGAATATAATATATACACATGAGTTGTATGCAGGTATCGGTAATGTTGCATGTGTAGCAGAATGGCTAAACATAGGGACTACATTTCTCTGGTAACGTCTAGCAAAGTTATCTGGTTATTGAACACAGGTGATTGAATGCATGTACGGCTTTTGATGTTTGGTTTGTTTTCGGATTCCTGTACTTAAGCATCACAGATGAAGGTAAGGGGTTGAAGGATCATGCTTTTAACATTTCGGGAGGGGAATAGCTTGTTGGTTCATTGATTCAAATTATAGGCCAGATTCAGTAGGAGTGAGGTCTGCATGTCCTCCCTGCAGATGAATGGGTACTATGGAGTTTAATATGTGCTGTGTGAGACGGGGGGGGGGGTTCTGGGGTCAAGTTTATTACATAGCTACATCAGTTGGGTTGAGAGGTTGGTCTGCTCCATACATAACTGCTCTGTCATACCTTTCAGCTGTACATATTTTTATAGAATGTCCAGAATTTGCTTCATATTTGAGGTTTGTTTTCATAGAGTTTCTTTTTTTTTGACAATTGCTGTTAAGCATTATAAACTGAAATTTAGAAATGACAGACATTACGGTTTATCACTTTATACCATTCAGAGGATGTATTGGTCCCCTTTTTATTCATGGCTTGTGAACACTTTTGCTCTAAAGGTTGAGAAGTCTGAGCTTTGTCCACATTACCGGGGCTAACAGGTTGAGAGGCATATGTTTAGAGCTTTTGCTTGTGTTATGGTTTGCAAGTTAAAGGGGAACAAATAGGCAGAATGTGGTATGCATATTAAGGGTATATTATGGCATATTAACAGTTTCACCTGGTAGGGTTAAGCAGACTAATTTAAAAAATAAATAAATAAAAAAATAAAGGGGGGATAGAGGAGTATGAAGGGAGCTAAGTCATACTTACATTGCAAGAGTGATGGGGCCAATATGGCTATGGGTCACCTTGTCAGTACTAAATGTTAAGATATTTTGCTTTGTGGCAGGGAATTTACAGTTCCTTTCTTTTACAGATCAACAAGGAATAAGTGCACAGTGGACAGTGTGCCAGTATCTGGAATTATGGACAAGAATGTCATAGAAGGAAGTGAGCAGAGATTCTTCAGTTGGTGGCTTGAAGGGGTGAATGTTGCTTGGATGGAGTGGTGCACAACGAGGGCACATGTGATCTAGCTTTAGATACTTATTAATCCATGTCAGGCTGCTTGCGTTATGGAGTAGTATGGAGGCAAGGAGGCTGAGCTGAGTTAAGGACAGGGTAGAGTGGGTCTACGGGATTGTTAAGGGAAGTGGAGTTGTACACTGGGGGGGTGGAATAATGATAAGGCTATTATGGATAGGTCAAATCCACCTACCTTGCTCTAAAATCCTTTCTATGGAGAGATTAGGTGAAAGGGTGCCGAGCGGCCAATGCTACTTTACTGTAACATGGCATCTGTGGGCAGGTATTTAGGAGCATGTATGTGACCAGGCTCCCTTTATGGTTAGGTGAGGGGTGGGACAGAGCATTGTAAGGTGTGGAGGGTTGGGTTCTTAACTTGGGGTTGTGGCACCTCTTTATAAGTTAAACATACGATAGGGCAAGGTTAGCTTACTCGGGTGTGGTTTACAGGGGTGGGTGGATGAATTTTGATGGAAAGAGTTATTTGACAGGATTGGGAACAGGGTAAGGTAGTTTCACTTGGTTAGGAGGATGTAGTTAGGACTACTTCAGTTGCATGAATGCCCAGGTTGAGTGAATTCATTTGGTTAATGGTCATTGGTGCAAAGGGTTGGGGTAGGTTGACAAGGAAGAGGGTCCGACTTTGACTGTTAAAATGGGCTGGATGTGGGGATTGGTGTTGGGATAGGGAGTTCATAGGGTTATAGTTGCTGTGGCATGTATGTTATGGCTATATTTAGTTATTCTGAAAGTGTAAATATGTCCTTGTTTATATTTTGGCAGCAGGTGCTGAGGGATTATTATTATATTGACAGGAGGAACATTTTCTTTTGTTATGCACACCATGTCATTCATTTTAGTTGGGGGGTATTGGGATTATTACACATAAGTTGCTGTTGTACATACTGCAATGGTTACCTGGAAGTGTCAAGACAGGACATTAATATTGGTTTCTTCTATTGTGCACAGCAGCTGGGATTGAAACAGCTCCTGTTACCAGTTGATTCAGTGATCATGTGGGATAATTTGGTAGGTTGATTAAATAATGATTTAGAGACTATTATGGGACAGGTTTACTGGGCATATGCGGTGCTGTATAGGTTTAGAGGGAAATCAAGAGGTGACCCAGGTAAGGAATACTGATATTTATGTTATGCTTTTACAGTGATTGTTGTCACATCTCTGTTGTTATAACACAAAGTGAAATGGAACTAAAGGTCATTGAGTCTGTTGCTTCTTCTTGCATTGGCTGGGAAAGGATTGATGGTAAGGTGGTGTCAGGTTGAGGTAGGGGAGCCAGGGCAATTTAGCTGGGGCAGTTTAGGGGCAGGGTGCACTTTGACATTACCTAATGTCATTAAGAAAGTTTGCTTGTTGTATGCAAAGACTTTACAGTATAATTTTTTTTGCAGGTGGAAGCAGTTGGGGCTTGAAGGAAGTAGCTTTGAAGGTGATGGAGTTGACAGGGTGGATGTTCCTGCTGTTCTTATTATATCAGTTGCAAAAGATTTCTTGGTCACTAGAATGATGCAATGGGGCCACAGAACACAGTTAACTGAGCGATCAATGGTCAGTGGCTTGAAGGAAGAGGAGTGAAAGGGTATGTGTTCTTTTGGAGGGGATCTTCTGTGTGGTACAGTGGGGTTATGGGAATCCTACTTTATTTAGGTTCATTAAAGTTCGTTTCAGTGCTGGCATGTCGGGGCTTTTGGTTTTGATGACAGGGATTTAAGTTAGTTTACAGAAGATGGGTACACCGAATGATGCTTGGCTTAACCCTTCCATTTATGGGGAGTAGGTGGCTGGAAAATTTTGATAGGGAGGGGGTACAACCTGGTCAGGCTGGTTGGTGAAGAAGAGGGACAAGCTTGCCCTTTTCTGTTCCCCCTCTGGTGTTTGGATGTTCATTTCAAGGATTTGGGAAAGGAAAGTGAGTAGCTGGAGGATGCTTGCTAAATAAATAAGCAAGCAGAGGTAAGGACACTGATTATTTGGTTGGAAAGTAATTCAATAAATGGTTTATGAAATGATTCAGACCATGGAAACTACTGCCCCATTAGCCTGATGAGCCTGGTCTGCAAGACCATGGAACATATCATCTTGGAGCTTATAAACAAAGACATAGGTAACCTCCAAACCCTGGACCCCGCTCAGTTTGGGTTTGAAAAAGGTAGATCATGTCTACTAAACCTGATTGACTTCTTTGAAGCAGTCACTTGAGCCATAGACGAGGGCAAGATAGTGCACTTAGCCTATCTTGACCTCGCCAAGGCTTTCGATACCATCCCCACTCTGGAATTATCGATAAACTCACTAAACTAGACATAAATCCCTATGTCAAAAGATGTGTGGCCACCTGGCTCGCTGACAGAACCCACACAGTAAAAGTAGCCGACTCCAAGTCCGACTTCAGACCAGTGACGAGTGGAGTACCACAGGGTTTGGTTCTGGGTCCTTTCCTGTTCAGTATCTACTTCTCCGAAGTGCAGGCCAACACAGAAGGTCTTTGGCTAACAAAGTTTGCAGATGACTGCAAACTGGGAGCCATAATACAATCACCTAATGAAGTAGACATTCTACAAAAGGGCCTCACAGAGACAGATGCTTGGTGTCAAAGTCATGGCCTCAAGCCCAGTGCCAAGAAGTGCATTATCATCCCCTTTGGGAAAAACTCAGTACCCATGAACTACCACATAGGTAGTAGCTCACTAATCACTGAAAGTGTGATAAGAGACCTCGGGACACAGGTGGACAGTAGTCTCTCCTTTGATAACCACAACACCACAGTAGTCAGGAAATCCTTCTACGTGGCACACCTCATCACAAAAGGGTTCTCCTCTAGAAAAAAGGAGGCCATTGTTCCTCTCTACTCATCCCTCATCAGAGCCATTATAGAGTACAATGCCCTGTTTGGCATGTATCTCACAAAACACCTACAACAATTGGAAAGGTCACAGAAATACCTCACTAAGAGGATTACTGACCTCAAACAGATGCCATATGCATACATTCTTAAAAAACTCCAGCTCTACTTTGTTGCATATTGCCTACTCAGAGGCAATCTCTGCCTAACATACAAAGCTATGTCAAGCCCAGAGCTGTTGGACATGCTACACTTAAAGAAATCCCAATTTCTCTGAACCACAATCCAGGGACCTAAACCTTGTCACCACAATAAACAGAACATGTTGGAGGGATAGATTCCTGTCCCAGAGACTTCCCATACTCTGGAACAAACTACCCATTCATGTCAAGCAAAGCTCCTCATTGGTCCTCTTTAAGAAAATTTTGACGACTGGATGGGAAATAGAAAATTCACCCCGGGGATCACTTCTGTGGCACTGCTTGACATGGGCACAGGAAAATAATTTTCGTGGGTGGTGAAAGCCAGGGAACCTTTTTGGCTAGGCTTATATAGGCCCCAGGGCCAATAGCCTAGTACCTACCTATGAACCTATGAACCTATGAACCTATAAGTAAAGTAAGTGGAAGGGTAATTCAATAAATGGGATATGAAGTGAGATCTTGGATGCTGCTTCATAAGTAAAGTAAGCGAGAGAGGTATCAACGCTGCTTACTGGGGCAGGATGAGTAGGTACGCTGTCCTGATTAACATTACAAGGATGTTTATGCTGTGCTTAAAATCAACTATACTATGTTCAGTTGTAATTAATAAATGTTGGTTATCAAAGTTATGTTATGGAAATGTAATAAAGGTCGTCAAATGTCATTTGGTGTGATGTGATTATTGAACGGCACCAGGACAACAATAATTTTGTCTGAAATAAAAAGGAAGAACTGGGGATCCCTTCAAGGAAGTTGTCCTAGATAATCAACTGGATCAAAATTAGTATCAGAGTATGGCTTAAAATAAACATGTATGGTTTTAAAATAAGGTCTTTGTATCATTTGAATTAATATGAATAGTTTTGCAAATGGCTCATTATTTGATTCCAAACAATTAGCTGTTGCTGATGAAAGTACTCCAGTATATTTGTTAAACCATTATTAGATATAAAAGTGTTATGTTACTTAGTATATGTGTCATAATGTTTGGATTTGCTGGAATAAAGGTGATTAAAACTATTCATTGCACTGAAGTTCCCTGTTATAAAAGTGGTTTAGTTAACAAATTTGAGGTCATGTCTGTGGTACTGGTTGTAATAATCAGAAATTTTTGAAAAGGATGAATAATCTGAAATAAAGTAAAAAAAAATAGTGACATGCAATTAAGCTAACAGCCTTTTATATTGTGTGGTACAGAACTGCCCCCTTTTAATGAATTATAACAACCTATATAAAAACCTTACCATGACATAAATTCCTTGGAATAATAACATATAATTATTACGCTTATGTAGTAAAACTAACATACTTTTTATCCTAAGTGGATTTTCTGTATGAATAAATCAAAGATGGCTATAAAAACAAGAACACTGAAATATCTTCCTGCCATATAATTAATTTTAGCTGAGAATCTACAATTCTAAATTGTCTTCATTAAAAATACTACTACTGATAATAATAATAAAATATAATTGTGGTTGCAATTATATATCTTCATACTGAATTGTCCCTTCTCTCATACTCAAAACAGCTTAACATGACCTCTATTTCTTCTACAACTAAAACATACTTTGTGAGAATCTATTTCAAAGAAACACATGCAGAAATAGTGTAATAATTACTAGAAATGAATACTTTGTGAGAATCTGTTTCAAAGAAACACATGCAGAAATAGTGTAATAATTACTAGAAATGATAACAAAAATGGTAATCGTGAAAGCAACTTCAACATCTTGGCTTGACTTCATTTAGGATCTTGTCGTGCAGCGTTAAGGAGAAAAACAAAAGACAAAGGAGTAGCACTAGAAACAATTAATGTGGGAAAAACTGGAAGGAGTATCTAGCATCTTTTTTAACCTTTTTTTAAATATTTTAAGCTTCACAGAATTCGGTTAGTTATACACCTAAAGAAAATGTTCTTGTGTATAACAAAAAAAAACAAACAAAAAAAAAAACATTTTGTCTAATTGTATGGCTAGCTGAATTTGCTCCATACCATTAAACTCAGCAGATTAAAAAAAAAAGATTGAGTTGAATACTGCTAGTCATTTTGAATACCCCAGATTTCAAGAAGTGATTCCAGCAAAACAACCACAGTGCCTTTTATAAAGAAAACAGTGGAGCAAGAAATACGGCCATGCTCTTAAACTAAAGAATTTTTGGACTATTAGAAGGCATAGAACGATCAAATATGGTCTTCTTTCTAATTATAAAAACAATAAAATTGTATGAAGGACCATCATATACAGCAGAAAAAAAGCATATTGGGTACTGTTAAATAAAACTGCACAACTATCTAGATAAATTACAGGAAAATTCCTGTACTGCTGGGATAATGAACATGCACTAAAATACCTCTGGGAAAGACACTGATTAAAATTTCAGAAAACGGAACAAAATTTGTGCAATGACTTTTCAAGTATTACTAATAAGAAAAAAGTAAACTGCTAACTTAGAAAATGTTGAAAACAACGGCATTAAAGCCCACCTACTCAGTTAAAATGAAAATTTGTTAAATGGAAGCTATAAAGCTGTTTGAAACACTGCTAGAAACATTTCCATAAATAGAATTAAATTATATAATGACTGAAGCTTAGAAGATGAGTTCTTGTTTTACAAAGGAATCCTGAAAAACTGCTACAATATAAAAGGTAAGGTACCTAAAGATTAAGACTCAAGTGAGTTAATCATAGATACTAATTGCGTTTTTACCTGAAGTCTTCATCATTAAGACCACCAGATTAGATGCACAACTCAGATTTCAAAAAGCTGAAGGTACCAGGTGACAAATCTTAGAGATTTAAAAAGCTAGATTTGTTATAAGTGGTATGTTGTCATACTGGTGCCATCATAGACTAGAGATGTACGTGCCAATGGCACCATTGGTAAGATACATGCCATTCTCATAACTGGCATGTTGTCATACTGATGCCATCATGGAGTGGCCATTGGTAAGATACATGCCATTACTGCAAACAAATACATAATGAATGACAATGTATAATGAGCTAAAGGGATGAGCCCTGGATTAAAACAAGTTCTCTTTATAAAAAAAAAATAACATATGCAGTTTCTAGGTCATGTTTAACACTCTTGTTATTTGATATAGAAGCTGTGACTAATCAAATACTGCTGAAAGTCTGACATGAATATATACACATTCTAAGTCAATTTTATCAGATGCATTATTTCAGATAAAAGTGTCATTAATCAAACAGTGGAGAAAATCTGACTTTACTTTTATGGCAAAGAATATATCACTGCTAGAAAATTGATGTGAAACGTATATATACTATTTAAAAAGCAAACATGACAAAAAATGAAATTTTATTAAATTTAAGTATGTTGCCAGAAATTCTATTTGTAAAAGACTATGGCCGGGATTCAATAATCCTCCGTGTAAGACTAAATAAGTCTTACATGGAAACTGCAGCCTAAGAGTATGATGTCAGCACATCATGCATATTCATGAGGGTGTGCTGACTCAACTCTAAGGCTAACACGGATCGTGCACGAGTGCAGGGGGCATGTCAGACTGCCGAGCAGTCCAAATATCCACGCCCCTGCAAGTGCCTAAACCGCAAATGTCACCAGACATGAGCGAGTCCGCTCAAATGTGTATATCCCCAAAACTACACTCCCCCACATTCTAAACCCCTGTACAAATATAATAAAATGTGAAACTTATTTTTTGTTTTATTATTCCCGATATAGCTTCCCGTATTTGCGCATGTGTGCCCAGGTTTGCCCATTGCTTAGCTACAGTTAGCAGCTTAGACATCGAAGAGGATAATAAACTACTTATATGCAAATTAAGCCAAATAGCAATAGCGTAGTGGGAGAGCCTTCTCACAAAGAGGAGGCATTCCTGGTTTGAGTCCCACCACTCTCCTTCCCATTTTATGTAGGAAATCTGTGCATAAAAAATAATTCCTGACATTTACCTTTTAAATTTTAGTAAAATGCATTGAAATGGCCTATGTAGTAGTGAACGATATTTTATATATATATATAAGAAGGTGAAATGGTCATGCATACTGATAAATGCATAAGTAACGTATCTTAAGCAATGTGAAGCACTGCTAAGCAAAGTTTACTAGTATTAAGCACAGGAAAGTATAATTGCTCATAGCTTAGCACTGCTTTAACTAGCACAATGGCTTTGCACGGAGCTGCGCATCGCGCCAACTAGCGAAAACAAAACATGTTTGTGCGGAGCTGCGCACCGCACTAACTAGAGCAACGTTGGGCAATGTAGAGCAACGTCGAGCAACATTGGGCAAAGTTGAGCAAAGTTGGCTAAACATAGCCACACCTTCTAGCCGGTCTGGCCAGTAGTAAAATAAAAAGCAATGACAGGCTTCGAACCCAGGATACTGTGCACCATAATCACAGTACTAAACCACTAAGCCATGACAGCTTTTCGTATGGATGCACTTCCAACACACTCATATATATCAATGGAAGTTTAACCATTGCTAAGCAGGTTTGCTTTTAGCTGAGATTTTTCAAAACCGGCCAATCACAAATAAGTGTGAGAAATGAGGCATATTTAAGCTCCATAGGTGGGAATAATTGCCATAACTGGTTGTAGCTCCCATCTATAGTCAGCATGGCTGGTGTTGGAGAGGGCTCTCGTTTCCAAGTGCAACGGTGGGGCATTGAGGAGTCAAAAGTAATGGTTTGGCTCCTCGTCCATCATCATGATGCAAGACTCCTGCAGGGCCAGTTTCAAGGTACTGAGAACAAAGCGGAAGCCTGGAACCATCTAGCACATGATCTCACCAGTGCCACAGGTATCCCTCGGACTGGTGAGCAGGTCAGACACCACTACTCAGACCTGAAGAGACGTAAGGAGGACCGACTGAACCAGTGGATACAGGAGGCCCGTGAAATGGAAAATGCCCCACTATTGAGTATGTAGCCATGGAATGAAGTATGTTAGAATTGCTATTGTAGTCTATATTATGGATAGGTATGTCTCAATATCCCTTCATTTACTTCACAGCTGCAGGTGTCCGTGCTGCAAATCAGCAAGCCTATGCAGATAGGCTGCTAAGGCTGCACCACCAGGCAGGTTAGTAATTATTCTGCATGTTCCGTTATATAAAAGAAGTGAGAGAGCCTGAAAAAGGGTGTTGTAACCCATTAATAAAGGTAAAATAAGTCTTGAATAACTTCTCTGCATGTACTGTTGTATAAAATAAGTGAGACAGCGTGAAAAAGTGTTGTAACCCATTAATAAAGGTATAATACATCTTGAATAAAAGTCCTCTGCATGCATTGATATATCAAATAAATGAGAGAGCCACTAGAAAAGTGTGTAATGTAATTAATAAAGGTATAATTCCTGGAGTGTGTCTTTGTCACTTTCTTCGATATGCTGTTGTACCCTTGCATTATAGAAATAGTACTGTTGTATTAAGTGCAGTCAACCCACACATGGGTAGGCCCATATAAAGTGGCTGAAGGGAGTGCCAGTAGCTGTTAAGCATATATACAGTCCTCAACTGTTGGTTCATGGCCGGCATGTACAGGTTAATCTGGCACATGAGTAGCTTGTTATTGTGTTCCCTAGAAATGTCAGTGTGCTACTAGAAAGTAAGGGGCTGTTGAAATATACCTGAAAATGTCACCTGAACACATCCAGATATGTAGATATATAAATATAAATGAAATATATAAATATGTAGCAGTAACATCTGCATCCTGGACAGTTTGCATGTCAGATACAGGTCAGGTATATAAAGAACTAGCAAAACCCAATTCACAATTTAACGGACATTGCCTAGTGTAATAATACATATAAGGGATATATAACTGCAGTCAATAGGAATGTAGTGTAAACTATAAGTATATATAAGTTGTTAATGCAGGTATCTTTTTACACCCTACTGTATGTGCATAAACAATGCAATTCCACACCTCAATGGGTATGTCTAATCTCATAACATTTGTTGGGACATATGTCCTATTGGTTTATAAATATCTGCATTTACTTTGATGCATGTGCCCTGTTCACATACCACAATCTTGGTGGCCTGTTGCCACCAATCAATCCTGCATGCTGTTGGAATGTCCACTGTTGTTCTATATATGCATGTGTTATGCTTGCTGTTCAACTGTTGGAATTCTGGTGTGTTGGGTTAATGGGAATACTACTGCATGCTGTTACAACTAATTTGGAATGCTGTTGGCTATTACTAACTCATATTGTCATTAAATCCTCCTAAACATAGAACGTATGGGAAGGCCGGCCCCAGCGGATCCACCTGTCCCACCTCAGCTGGCGATGGCACCTGGCATCAGCAGGCCCAGTGCTCAGCCCGGGACCTCTGCCTCTGTTGGCCCTGTGCCACCTTCGGGTGGAAGCACTGCAGGGGATGGGGCTTGTCCCCCCCATGCAAGCGTGGCTGGAGGAGGGCCACCTATCACCCTCTGAACGGTCCAGGCTGTGGTGCGTAGGGAGATCAAGCGTTCAGTCGCTGATCCTCTATGCCAGCTCGAGGCAAGAGTGGCACAACTCACGGGTGAGCCTGCCCTTCCTATGCAGCACCCAACAAAGCCACTCTCTAGGCTGTGAAGGTGCAGTGGTGACTGCCCATGGGTGGGGATCTCAGTTCCACTGTTGCCATCTGTGGGCTCATGGGCTTGCGAATTTCAAAATCCTTCCCCGTCAATGGTGTTCACCTACCCCATGTGTCATATTCCGCCCCTGTATGCATCTTGTTTGTCTTGTCTGTTTACCCCCCAACCTACCTTCCCAAATATACCTACTTCCCATATCCCACATTCCACTCTCACCTGAAAAAAAATGGGCAATCTGCTCCCACAAAAAAATTACGCCCCATACATAGCTGCCCATTTTGCACACATATCCGCTGGACACATAAACTGAAATTTAATTGGCAGTACAACGTACTTCATTGTCCTTACCCCTCTCTCAGGGGTGGAAGGTTTCAAATTTCCCTCCAAATTAATAGTATATGCACAGCTGTTGCTGTTAAAGTAATGGGCAGCTATGGACCTTCCCTACACTTGTCCTGCACATCCTTAGCTGTTTTCCCTACTGTCTTTACTCTTTGTGCCCCTTTTACAACACTGTCCTATCTCCCCATTTTTTTTCTTTCAAAGAAATAAGCGCGGGGGTTAGCGGGAGTAAGCACTTTTAAGCAGTAGTTAGCGGGTTTGTGCAAGTGTGCGCTTGTGTGTGCTTAGCTAAGTATTGCTAAGCGTGGTGCAAACCCGCACAAACCCGCTTACAAATGCTTAAAAGTGCCTTTGTCACCCTGCATGTGAGGGCCCTTGCTCTGTTCAGCAGCAAAATAAAACACCTCTGTCAGCCCCGTACCCCAACCTTGGACAGACTAGACTGCATGAAGTACCACTAAGCCACAGTAGATATACAGCAGGTTGTTGCTGAAATGGATATATCATGCATCAGAATGAGTGAATGTAAAGGAAAGATAGGACTGCCATAACACAAAACCTGTTCTGTGGAACTTTACCAGCAGTTATTGTGGAATTGCATTACATGACTGTGATAACAGAACCAGCTATTTTAGCAGTAAATAATGTTACAGCAGCACTTTACAACTCCCACACAGTATCAGAGCAGGACAATCCCCACCCAAATGTAAAAAATACCTGTGTGTTCAAAGTCCAGCAAGGATGTAGGTAGGCATACTCAGTACTGGAATTGTCCAATTTTCATGAGCATCCTGTGCTAATGTCAACAAAAAAAAAACACAAACTGTGCAGAAGTGAGTACATTAATATCCACAGTATAGCAGTTCACAATCAGTTCATGTGCCAAATGAAAACATCTCAATAACTACGTATGTATGGCAGCTAATTGTATAAGTAGAAAAGAAATTACATACTCCCATGTATCTTGTGTTAGCATTTGTAGGGGTGAGTACAATTCTACACTGACAACTGTGTACTGGAAGTGGCAACATTCAGGTCTGAGTACAACATTCAAATCACTGGCTACACCCCTAGCATCAGATACAAGAAGTATACCAACCCTCTAACTTACACAGCGGTGTCCACAGCAAACAAGCATGGTCCCCACTTTGGAAATCTGAAAGGGCTATGCCTACCTGACTTAGCAATTTATAGCATTGGGTTGCTATGACAGTAAGTACTGCAAGTACCACACAGCAGGCTGCATGCAATTTCCAAATGGTGGCCAACAATTGGTGCAGAGGCCATCACATGCACATGTGCAGATACCTATAAAAGCAGGCTGTACTTGCTGTCCGCACTTGCAATCATTTCATTGCAGGTACGGAGAGAGAGAGAGAGAGAGAGAGAGTAAGAGAGACACAGACAACAGCAACAGAAAAAAAAAAAAAGATATAAAAGAAAATATATTGAAATATATATATATATATATATATATATATATATATATATATATATATATATATATTGAAAAATAAAATATATATTGAAAAAAATAAGATATAAAAAAATTACAAAACACACGGAACTGACTAATACAAACACATACAAAGGAAAGGTATATAACAGATATGATTTACTGACATGTAGCAGATGTTTTTGAAGCGTACTCTACATAGTTTGAATCATCCATATGTGACAGCAGTATGTATCTATGCACAGATGCTCTGCATAACTATTGCCATGGAGAAATCAGTGTGTAGCTGTGTGCAGTGGGATATGACTGTGACATATTTAGTTCAGCATTAAATGTCAAACATCTGATCCATGTTATCTGTGTTCTGTACAGTAGTGTGTAGAATGTCTGTTTGGGGGAGTAGCACATACAGTAATATAAACATGGATCTGACAGAGTAACAAATGCATGATAGTCATGTTAATGTGTAGCTTAGCATTGACAACAGCTGTACCAGACTAGTGTGCTAATCTAGCATTTGCAGCTATATATGCACCCTCTAATATTACTGCGTGCTCACATGACACCTGTTCATGTTGCAGCAAGGCCCAACAGGTCAGCCGTGAGGTACACGGACTTCCAAAGGTATGGTCCTTGTGTGTGTATGGCACACACATACGGAGAGATCTGTCTGTGTCAGATATATTAGCATCTGTACATGTGCATAGAGCAAGGGACATACTGCAACTGTTTGTGTAAGGTGGACATATATATGTTGTTGAAGGTTATGTGCATGGCAAACAAGACAGCATACGGTGCTGGTATATGACATGTGGTGGTTAAACGCTGTGGGTATGATTCATCAGGTTTGCAGTGTTGCAGCCAGTGAGGCCTGCTAAAGATACATGGGCTGAGAACATCTTCAATGCATTCCACACAACACTGTGCAATATTATGGCATAACTGTATACCTCACAAACTTTGCATAATTGATATTCCCACCATGAAAGGTGGACTGTATATGTGCCTATATGTATATCTATATGTACACCAATGGATGTTTATATGTATGTGTATGTGTGTGTACAGATATATATATATATATATATATATATATATATATATATATATATATATATATATATATATAAATATATATATATATATATATCTACAGAGAGAGAGAGAGAGAGAGACGGTCATATTTACTGCAACAGATCCCTGGTGACAAAGCCATGGACTCAGGTACAATGTTGACAATGCATTGGCATCCCTTCTTGCAAAAACTCTGCACCCATTAACTACCACATAGGTGGTAGTCTACTTAACACCGAAGGTGTAATAGGAGACCATGGGACACAGATGGACAGTAGTCTCCCCTTTGATACTCACAGTGCCACACTAGTCATGTAATCTGTCTACGTGACACACATCATCACAAAAGGTGTGTCATACAGGGAAATATAGGTCAGTGTTCCCCTCTACTCAACACACATAAAACCCATTATAGAGTACAATGCCCCATGTGGTATGTACCTCACAAGACATCTACAGCAACTGGAAAGGACACAGACATACCTCACAAAGAGCAATACCGGCCTCAAACAGATGCCCTATGCAGACCGTCTTGCCAAACCACAGCTAGACTGTGTCACATACTGCCTACCCAGAGGTGACCTCTGCCTAACATACAAAGCTATGTCAAACCCAGAGCTGTTGGACATGCTCCATGTAAACAGATCACAATCCCTACAAGCTACATGCTCTAGGGACCTAAACCTTGTCACCTCAATAAACAGCACATGCTGGAGGGATAGATTTCTATCTCAGAGACATCCCATACTCTGGAGCAAACCACCTATCAATAGCAAACAAAGCTCCTAATTAGCAGTCGTCATAAATAATCCTGATGATTGTATGGGAGATAGGAAATACACTCCAGGAATCACCTCTGTGGCTCTGCTTGACAGGGCCATGTGAAATGAAATTACCTGTGTGTCAAAGGCCAGGGTAGCATACGGCTAGACATCTATAGGCCCTAGGGCCAATAGCCTATTACCTACCTATGAACCGATATGCACCCACATGTACTTGTTGCAATAATTGCTATGCGAGGTTGACTGAATGTGATGGTGAATGTGTTGGTGAATGTGTCAGAGTTCTGTATATGTGTGATAGCTAAGTGGGAAACTGTTTCTGTCATGATATTATGTGTCCTAGCTGTGATCCCAGCAAAAGATGTGTATGCTATTGCTAGACAGAAAAAGCTGTATGCCATACGGTCTGATGTAGTCCCTTGGTGTCGACTGGGGTGTCCCATTGTAGGCTACAGCAGTACATGTATGCTTATTGAGTGTTACTGCCGGTGAATCCAACTCCTGTATGAACTGTAGTACTACCTGAAGCTGTATGCCTAAACAACACAGTATGGTGTATGTGCACATTTCTTGGAACCACTGTTTTGTGTGTTCCCCGTAGTCCTCACAGATTACATACCTCAGGCATAAGGTTTTGCAATTACTGAAACACAGCACTGTATGGTACACAGGTAAAAGTCATCTGGGTTGCCATACCTTTGTGTCTGGTATGTATGTCTGATGTGTGTGTGGGTATGCCTGGACCATGGCCTTGGTCATATGTGTGTTACAGGATATAAGTGCATATCTAGCAACATGTATAGTCTAGTACAGAAGTATGCCTCCTATATTAACGAATGTGCACATATGTTAGGCAGGGGGTTGCCATCAATGACTAGTGTGGTATACTGGTAATACTGCAACTGGGTTTTACAATCATTGCAATGGATTACATGTTTCTTTATGCATTAGCTTGATATATACCTCCTGTGGCTAGGTGGCACATTGTGTCGCATACAGTGTGCCTTGTACTGTTGTATAGTTTTACATACTGGTTTATCTTTGTTGCTGTGCAAAACATGGTTTGATATATAGAGTGTGCCAGGCACTGTCAGGCAGTTGTGGGTTGAGCACTGATATGTGGTATTGAAAGTGTGCAAACTCTGACAGCCAATAGGTTGCTATATATGGCAGTTAAATGATATCTGTACTTTAGAATGTTAAGTGTTCCACATGACTTGCTCACACATATTATTTCATTGTCTTCCAGGGTCATGGCTTACCATCGTAATCCATCATATAGCCCAGCAGAGGAGGAACAGATTACAACCAACTTGGTTCAGCACTATGCCCTGCTGTTCTCAAGAACCAGCCAGGATCAGCATGAGCGGACTGCACTGTGGCAAGATCTTGTCCGTTGGGTAAATGACATCGGCATGCATAACCGGACATATGAGCAGGAATGCCATCACTGCAGTGATTTAATTAGACATGTCCGGCAGTGTGTGTCTGATATCTGTAGACAACAGCTTGCCACAGGTGGTGGGGTAGCCATCCATTCCCCCCTCACCAGAGTGGAGGAGCTGCTCCTGAGCCAGTTGGCTCCTGGCCAACAACCACAACAACAACTAACAAGTATCATCATGGAGACCGGAGCCACCCAGCAAGTTAAAACAGAGCGTGCAGGTAACATGGCATAGCTGTAGAATACTGTTACCTCTATTGGTAGATCACGCTTATGTGAGATGTGTACTGTGTAGTTAGAAGATGTGGTGCCTAGTGTTGTGCAATACTAATAATTAGGAATATAATCTGCAGGCCTGTGACTGTCAACCATTGTACTACTGTAAGATTGCAAACACACAGTAGCAATGCCGCAGTTGTTGCCACTGACAAACTGTCTCATATCCTTGTAGGTCCCTCTGGTGTGACAGCAAGGCAGCAGACCTATGCTGGTGAGTGTGTTCTTCATTTAATATTGCTAATTAAATGTGCATGTCATAGGTGAGGTGTAGGCCATGTACACGTCACACACCTGCGCATAATGCATGCTGTGCAAGTTTGCTGTGAGACTATGCACATCTCAGTAACGTGAATAGCTGCCTCAAACACATGCAGTACACAGAGCATCCCACACAATTGTGGCAACACTGTAATGGACATTGGATAGACAGAGTCAATACACATGCACGCAACATACACAACTGTGTCATACGCAGTGCACGTTAACATGCTATACATGGCGTATTCAGACACCCGCTGTAAGGTCACACTCCAGTATCCCAAATATCATCCACACAGCACACATAATATACCTGAGGGGTAGAGGCCTCTCATGTGGCTGTGCGACACTCTTCAACACATAACACATTCATGTTAGGCAATGCCCCCCATTGGGCACCTTACAAACTCATGTAACAACTGGCTGTAAAATGGTGAATGTAGCCATGGTACTGCAGTTCAGGTACAGCATGCTATGTGCCGGTCTGGCACACATTAGTAGCCTTGAGTGACCACATGATGCTGCATGATGACTGCTCATGGTACTACATCCCATCCAGTTACAGTGACCACAGTACTACACATAACATTAATTGCTATGCACCTCAATGTTGTGTGTGTACAAACATATGCACCTATACACAATATCCATAGCAATCACCATTTGTACAAAGTGACACACATATGTCTTGTAATGCTATTGAGTGCATAGGTCACGTGACACACATTGTGTATGTGTGATGTTTAATGTTGCAGCTGTGTTGTAGCATGCCATGACATGGCTGGCACTGGCATGTCCACAAGATGTCCTACACTCACCATAACCACTGTACAATGGCTATGTTGAGCAATGGTATTCCATCAGGTATACATGCACCACTCATCCTGTGTGTATGCATAGTATGCATGTGCTAAACCTGTGTCCACAATTATCTGCTAAAGACACAGACGCACTAATCAGAAATGGATATCTGTGTGACACACAGATACACATCCAGCCATGGTATGTATACCTGTGAGTGATGGTGCACAGGACATTGCAGAGCTTTTAATACTTGCACAGCAATGTTGTGTCCATGTACACATTGCGTTCCAGGGTGAGGCCAATCACTGAACAACACACATGCATCAAAGCCATGTATACTGTTATTAGCAAGGGCTGTCTACACTTGCACTGCATGCTGTTGAGCAACACACGTCCTGCATGCTGACACATGTGATATAACTGTTTGGCTTGTGATACTGTGCCCCACCATCACCCACTATTGAGTATGTTCTGGATTGCTGGTGGTGTGTGTGTGTGTGTGTGTGTGTGTGTGTGTGTGTGTGTGTGTGTGTGTGTGTGTGTGTGTGCATGTGTGCATGTGTGTATGTGTGCATGTGTTCATGTGTGCATGTGTGCATGTGTGCATGTGTTCATGTGTGCATATGTGCTGAATCATGTACAGGTTGTAAAGTGTGTTTCCTGTCTTCCTCTCACAGGTGCTGAGTTTGGGCTGGTTCACTGCAGCAGGGAAACTGATGTCACTGAGCAAAATAGTGATAATGATGGTAGGTGTGTTGACACACAGGCATGTTTGCCAGGGTCTGTCATTGGGCCACCAATCGACAGTACACAAGTGTCCACCCCATCCATGCACACAGTCATACTGCCAATACATCCATCACCAATGCCCTTAGCTGAGGGACAGCGTACAGTCGGCATTGGCCAGGACAGTGTGGTATCTATGCACATGCATCCTGACACAGCAGCCATACCCAGATGTCTGGAAGGGTACCACATAGGCAGATGTCCAGGGGTTCTCATCAGAGCACTGCTACTCATCATGCCACTGGCAGACGTGCCACAGGTCTGACAACCTCACGCATGTTCCAGGCTGTCATGGAGGCACAGGAATGTATGCAACGGTACACCAGACAAGGACTAAGGGCACACTGGGCACATAACACTGACATAATTGACAGTATCCGTGACCTGGCAGGTGCCATCCGTAATTACACTGAGGTCACTGATAGACATTGGGGTGAGACATTAGATGTCCTCCGCAATGTCATGTCCATGTGTCAGGACAGTGCGGGAAGGCTGAATCATCGACATGGACATACCAGCAACATCAGCAGCTGGCAGTCGCTGCCGACATCCCTCAAGTCACAGCCGCTCCTGTAGTGCCAGTACCAGCCCCAGCAATGTTGGGGGTGAGCTGTCCGTAGAACATCCTAGAAGACACTAGAAGACCACGTGCATGTGGCTCTGGACAGTCCTAGCAGGGAGCTGGGTCCAGTGTACATCCATCTACCTCTGGGGATAGTACCCAGTCTGGCTTAGTACCTGATAGTGTCAGCAGCACCCCTGCCAGGCACAGGTACCATATCCATGGCCAGAGACGGTGATCTGTAAAGCCTGGCAGGTACAGTCTGTGGCTGTCCCACAAATACCAATATATGGCAGCCACATGGTGGAACTGTGTGCATGCAGACACACACATGCACACACACACACATAAACCAGACACCTAGGGCTAACACATACCCGCACACATTACATCAACATTGGCCCATAGCAGTACTCTTGGCCCTCACACACACACACACACACACACACACACACACATACATGTCAACTATATGGTCACTGTAGGCCTCTGGCAAACCAATAACACACCCTGTCCATATGATGAAACCTGTGCCACCTTCTGTTATCTGTAACATTGATGCAGGAACAGGCTACCTGGTGCTGATGCACAGGGTGACTTTATAGAAGTATAGCAATGTTAGCATGTTGTCAGCAGTAGAGTGTAATGATATGCTTGAAGGTGTAGCTGAGCAGGCATGATGCATTAAAGCTATGACTGTCAATGTAGTATTGTTTACACCAGGGTTAGTTCCAATAGTGTTTTGTCCACCCACATGCCACTTGGCTGATGTGTGTAGTATTGGCAGCATGTGTTAGAGAGTGGATAGTATGTGTGGGATGTGTGTAGTATAGATTTGCAGGTGTACATTTGTGAACATGGTGGAGGTGCACTGTCTGCATGTACGTTCATAGTGGACATATGGGTAGGGTGACATGCCCTGTATTACACAGTAACACTCCATAGTTTCTATTGGTGGCCAGTATGCATTGTACTACACACATTTCGGAACTTGACTACACATGTGTGTATGACATGGTTTGACACTGTGCTGTGGGTGATACTGTTACTATCTGTTATTGTTTTCCATTCTGGTAGTATACATAACTTCAACAGCCTGACCATAACCAATCATTAGATGATGTCTTGACAATTGACACACAGATGTAGGACACACAGTAACATTTGGATCCTTCAGGTACTATACTATGCCAGTAACCAGTGGTATTCACCTGCATCCATTACTGAGACCACTCCTGTTTGGCATCTAGCTCTCTTAGGTACAAGCAATCACAGCAGGGATATGTCCGTCCATGTCTAGTAATGCATACTGTGGCCTATAATGCATTCTCCAGATGACACACACATCCTCCACAAGGGTATCATACAGACAGATACCTGTTGTCAAACCCATGCTGTAAAGCTATAAGCCAACCAAAGCATAGTCATCCACCTTTATGGAACATAGTATCCCCACAGTACCACATAGGTAGTAGCCACCAACATGAAGAACCGGTACCGATGTGTACATGCAACCAAGTGTTAGGTCATCTCTCCTTTGATAATCACATGTCCAAAGGTATTCTGAAATCCCTCGGTGGATCACATAAGCAATAAGGGGTCTGCATGCATATCCACAAAGGTTGTTGTACACCTATAATGAATAGCCATCATTGACAGACTTTGCTATGTTTGAACAGGTCTGACATATACCTCGGCCATAAACCCTCATTCACACAATTCAATAGAAACCATAATGAGTGTGTGTGACACGGATGACCTAGGCCAGGGATCACTGCAGTGGTTGGTCTTGTCACAAGCATACAGATGTGACCTAATGTCTGGAAAGCAGCAGCACACTCTGGCAAAGATGACATATGTGTTCTTGGAGAAAGCAGAGTTCCCATACATGCAATAATTGAGGTCACATGTACGTATATGTATTTGCCACACAGCTACCTCACATGTGCAATGCACATACTGTTGTCACACTGATATGTCATACAGTAGTAAAAGCAAAACCCACAACACATTGACCAACAGTGTCACACACATAGAGCATGTACACATACTCACCAAGAGCAGGATTTAAACCCCTTTCTAATTACTTCATGATGATAGAGAAGTATGCATTAACACGGCATGCTATACACATTACTGTGAGTTTTCTTTTCCACAGGTATATTTGTAGAATGGTGACATCATCAGACTTTACCAAGATTAGTATACCACTTTTAAGGTGTTTTACTACTCTCCAAAAGGGTTGCTCCTCTCCAAGGAGATCACACACAAACAGACACACACTTATCAAGTGCAGGATTCAATCACCGACCTAACTGGTTTATGATACTTCAGGAGTACGCATTTACATGACACGCTATACACATTACTGCAAGTTCTCATTTCCACAGATATATTTGTAGGATGGTGACATCATCAGACTTGACAAAGATTAGTATACCACTTTTAAGGTGTTTTAGTACTCTTCATAAAGGCTGTTCTTCTCCAAGGAGATCACACACACTTGTCAAGTGCAGGATTCAAACCACTACCTAACTACTTCATGATACTAGAAGGGCACGCATTAACACAACACACTATACACATTACTATGAGTTTTCTTTTCCACAGGTATATTTGTAGGATGGTGACATCATCAGACTTGACAAAGATTGGTATACCACTTTTAAGGTGTTTGAGTACTCTCCGAAAAGGTTGCTCCTCTCCAAGGAGATCACACACACATTTGTGAAGTGCAGGATTCAAACCCCTATGTAATGGGTTTACGATACTAAAGGATTGCGTATTTACACGACGCGCTATACACATTTCTGTGAGCTTGCTTTTCAACAGGTATATTTGTAGGATGGTGACATCATCAGACCTGACAAAGATTAGTATACCACTTTTAAGGTGTTTGAGTACTCTCCAAAAAGGTTGCTCCTCTCCAAGGAGATCACACACAAACTGACACATACACTTGTCAAGTGCAGGATTCAAACCCCTACCTAACTGGTTTATGATACTACAGGTGTACACATCTACACAACGCGCTATACACATTACTGTGAGTTCTACTTTCCACAGGTATATTTGTAGGATGGTGACATCATCAGACTAGACAAAATGGGTTACATTAGGTGACATTAGGTGGGCTACATAGAAGAAATGTCTAAGCACTTTGGCCATGTGATCATCAAAGGAGAGTTTACTATCTACCTATGTCCCCAGGGCTTTATTGACTTTCTCTGTACATACTGGAGTACCACCTATGTGGTAATTTGTTTGAACTTTGTTTTAGCCAAAGGGGATGACTATGCATTCTTTGGCATTCTGCTTGAGGGCATTGTTTTGACACCAGGTATCTGTCTCTGTAAGCCCCTTCTGCAGGATGTGTGTGTCAGCCGTAGAGTTGATTATGGACCACAGTTAGCAGTCATCTGCAAACTTGTTCAGCCATTCTCCTCCCATGCTTGCCTGTACCCCTGAGTAGTGTCTACTGAACAGGTGGGGTCCCAGGACCAAGACCTGTGGGATGCCATTTGTGACTGACTTAGAGTTGGACATGGTACCTGCAACTCTGAACATGTGTGTTTGATCTGTGAGCCACTTGGTCACCCATCCTGTGACATAGCTGTTAATGTTCAAGCTGGTAAGCTTGTCCATGATGACAGAGTGGGGAATGGTGTAGAAAGTCCTTAGTGAGGTCCAGGTGGGCTGTGTGGACTACTTTCACCTCAATCTATGTCCTTGGTAACTGTTTGAAATAAGTCAACTATGTTTAAGAGGCAGGATCTGCCTTTAACAAGGCAAGGTTGTGTAGAGTCCAGTGTCTGGAGGTCCCCAATGTCTCTGTTTATGGGTTCCATGACAATTTGCTCAATAGCTTTGTAGACCAGGCTGAGTAGACATATAGGGCAATGGTTTCCAGGTTCTGTTGTGGCACCCCCTTTGTGGAGCTGGATGACTGTTAGTGTATGCCATTTTTTGGGTACATAGCCTGTGGTACGATTGAGTCTGGACAGTGAATGTAGGTGACGGTGTAGCTCCTTTTGGGCCTAGTGTAAGACGCAGCCTGGGACACCATCCAGTCCCATTGATGCTGTGTTCTTAGCATTGGAGAGGGCTGTCTTTACCTGCATGTCCATGAAGTTTGGGGCTCTGCATCCTTCTGTGATGGACACAGGCCCTTTTGGGGGTGATGGGGGGAAGCTTACAATGAACTTGTCCCCCAGGATGTGGGCAATGAAAATTGGTTCAGTGTATTTCTTGCCATTTGTCAGTAGCTGACAGCATATTTGGAAGTTGACACCTACGTGTCTGGTATAGCTACCAAAGGCTTTGTGGTTGTTATTCTTACATTCCTTGGCAATTTGTCTTTAGAAACTGCCCTTGGAATATTTTATAAGCGATCATTGTTTCTTCCTAATAATGATCAGTGATGCCTTTCCTTTAGTGAAGTTGGCTCTATCATGTGTTAGTTTCCTCCTTCTGTTGTCTAGCTTATTTATGGGCAATGACCACCATATTGTTTTCTTATTTTTGGAGGAGTGCATCTTGGTTTTATTTGTGATGTCTCGATCCATGCATCCCTGTAGATGCTCATAGGATGCACTTGTAAATGATTCGGCAGATTGTATACTATTATCCTATAGCAAGAGGGCTTTGGAACGTTCCACTTTGGTCTTGGGAAGTGTGCAGTTTGTTATTGATAATGTCTTCACAGTGGTTTCATTGACTGGGTGGGGAGGGGGCGGGATGTGGATGTCCAGTGTGATTACTTTATGATCTGATATTACCAGCGAGGGGTTTATCTCTGTTGTAGAACACTGGTACCCCATGTTGGTGATGATCATGTCCAGTATGTTGTCACCTCTAGTGGGCATGGTGACCAGCTGTTCCAGGGTGTTAGAGTTTTTAAACTCTAGGAAACATTGGGCAAAGGACATTGTACATGAGTAATTCTCCCACTCAATGTTTGGGTAGTTGTAATCTCCTCATATAATGGTGTTTGATAGGACCTTTATATTTTCCACTGTTCTCAGGAATACTGAGTAAGGTTCCTGAGACAAGGTAGGTGATCTGTAGCAGGCTACAATCTGATGAACAGCTTTGCTCAATGTTAGTTGCACTTGCATGGTCTCCAAGGCCTCATGCTGTGCCACTAACCTGAAGCTGTGGGTATCCATAAGGTAAATGGGTACACCCCTTCCTTTTGCATTTCACTCGGGGTTTTGGGTCTGAAGGTCAGAGGGATTGTGAGTGTTTTCCGTGGAGCATGTCCAACAGCTCTGTGTTTGACATAGCTTTGTATGTTAGGCAGTGAATACCTCTGAGTAGGTGATATGCAAGGGAGTACAGATGGAGCATTTTGAGATGGTCTGTGTATGGCATGCATTTCAGGCCGCTAATGCTCTTTGTGAGGTATTGCTGCAGGCTTTCCAGTTGTTGTAGTTGTCTTGTGAGGTACATAGCAAAAGTGGCATTGTGCTCTATTATAGTTCTAGTGAGTGATGAGTAGAGGGGAAGAATGTCCTCTTCTATTCTGCATGAGACACATTTTGTGATGAGGTGTGCCACATAGGAGGGTTTCCTGACTACTGTGGGGATGTGATAATCACAGTTGGGTCCACTGTACACCTGCGACCCAAGGTTGTCACACTTTCAGTGTTAAGTATACTACCGCCTATGTTGTACTTCTTGGCTACAGAGTTTTTAACAAAGGGGATGACAATGCACCTTTTGGCATTGAGCTAGAGCCCATGGCTTCGACAACAGCCATCTGTCTCAGTGAGGCACTTTTGTAGGATGTCCACATCTTTGGTATTTACAATTATGGCTCCTAGTTTGCAGTCCTCTGGAAACTTCAGTAGCCACAGACCTTCCATGTTAAAGTTTACTTCAGGGAAGTAGATACTAAACAGGACAAGACACAGGACTGGACCCAGTGGTACTGCACTTGTCACTGGTCCAAAGTCATACTTGGAGTCTGCTACTTTCACAGTGTGTGTTCTGTCAGTAAGCCTGTTGGCAACCCATCTTGTGACATAGCAATTTATACCTAGTTTAGTGGGTTTATCTATATTTTCAGAGTGTGGGGTGGTGTTGTAAGCATTGGCAGGATCTACATAGGCTGTGCGAACCACCTTACCCTTGTCTATGGTTCTGGTGACTGCTTCAATGTCGTCTATCAGGTTTAGAAGACATGATCTGCATTTTACAAACCCAACATGGTTGTGGTCCAGGGTTTGGGGATTACCAATGTAATTTTTTATAAGTTGTATGATGATACATTCCATGGCCTTGAAGAGCAGGCTCATCAGGCTAATGGAGCGCTAGTTCCTGGGATCTGTGGTGTCTCCACCCTTGTGTAGTGGGATAATCGTCACTGTGCACCATTCAGCAGGCGCAAAGCATGAGGTGAGGCTATGACTGCACATGGTACATCAGTGTGGTGCCTGTTCATTCTGTGGTTTGTGTAGAACACAGCCTGGGAATTTATCTGGTCCCATGGCTGCTGTGATACTGGCTTTGGAGAGTGTTTTTTACCTGTGCAGCCGTGATGACAGCAACTTTGTAGTCTTCCATTATAGAGATGTGCTCTTTCATGGGTGAGAGGAGGGTAAAGTTAACACTGATCCTATCTGCCAGGATGTTGGCAATATGAGTTGGGTCTGTATATTTAGTGCCATTGAGCTGTAACTCAGAACAGATCTGAGTGTAGCCATGACATGGACCTGTCTGTTGGGCAGAGATCTCCTGAGTAGACAGTATGCAACAGAGTGCAGATTGGGTTACATTCAGTCTTGTTGCATGGGGCAACTGTTTGATGCCAGTAATCCTCTTGTTAGGGTACTTCAGTGGTCTTTCTGGCTGCTGAACGTGCCTAGTCAGATTCATTACAAGTGTGTTGTGGTACTCTCTGACGGGTCTGATGACTGATGAGTGGTGGGAACCTCCTTTGATCTACATACACAGACCTTGGCAGTTTGTGTGAACACATAGCATGATTTTCTGACAACTTTGTGAGTGTGTTTCTGGAACTAGAGATGACTATCCACATTTGTCCATAGATCCCTTATTATCATCTCCGTATTTAGCATAAGTGTGTGAGCATGCCCAGTATGACCATTCAGTATGTTGTTGCCTGACATTTGCTTCGTTTATTTAAGTGTGTGAGAATGCCCAGTATGACCTTTCAGTATGTTGATGCCTGACATTTGCTTCGTTTATTTGTGTGTGAGCATGCCCAGTATGACCTTTCAGTGTGATGCTGAATGAAATCCACTAAATTTGTTGGAGTGTGTGAGCACGCCCAGTATAGACATTTATACTATATGTGTATGGAAAAGCAAGTTGTATTTTTACAGCAGGGCTCACCTTTGTGTCATAGATCAACAGGGATCATGCTGTGCCTGCAGGGCTTCCATGAGACACTTTGCATAGACTTATCAACATTTCTACATATGGGGGGACAGCTATTCTTTGTACATTTCTACCCGGGGGGCACACCTGATTGTTACTGTGGGTGTACATAGGATGAGGGGTTCACCTGACACTTATACACATTTGCTAGGCCTGTACTGCTATGTATGGTGCACCATTTCAGTCTGTACTGTTGCCTATCGTACTGGCTTACGGCATACTACTGTACTACACATCTTAGAGTCCAATGTCACGTATATTAGATTGTGACTTCATAGCCTACACAACCCACATCACACCGCCTGGCCTGATGTTCTCTGACTGCATAGGCCTGTGGGGGAGGTTTCCCATATGCCTCTTTAGGGCCATGTTACAGCATTTCTTTGTGTTTGCATTAGTGTACAATTGTCCTGCTGCAGCCATGCCACTGAAATGCTATCATGGCTTACTGGTTCAGTACTGTGCCTATAGTGCCCAGTATCCTGGGTTCAAGCCCTGTTACTGCTTTTTATTTTCATGCTGGGCAGACCAGACTGCTTAAGGGACAGTAAAGCTAATATGAGCATGTTTACCTGACTTTGCTCAACTTTGCCCGACCTTGCCCAACATTGCTCAACATTGCCTGACATTGCACTAGTTAGCACGGGCAATTTTGTTTACATATACTAAATATTGGTAAAAGCTGCTTAGCACTGCTTTATATTGCTTAAAACATGGCAATCATGCCTCAGGTGGTGCTGCAGGGCTGCTTATGTCAGATGCACATACTACACTCCCTATACATGTTTGGAAACAGGTAGTGTCAAGTTAGGCATCCTTTTATTTTATGTGCGAGTCAGAGAGAGGTATCATTTCCAGGGTTCCTACTGAGCCAGTGTATGTGCCATGTGTTGCCTCTTTGCCAAGGCCAAGGCATACTGGGCATGCCTCCTTCTGCCTACTGGGGCAGGTTCAGGTTGCTCCTCCTCTGAGTCATGCTGTGCCTGTGCAGGCCTTGGCAATGGTGGGGGGCTGTTTGGCCCTGCCCCATGCTGTTTCTGCTGCAGCTGTTTTTGCAGGATCATATTGTGTAACATGGCACATACCATGACAATTTGGGTACATGTAGTTGGTGAGTATTGCAAGGCTCCACCAGATGTGTCCAGGCACCGGAACCGTGACTTGAGCATCCCAAACACACGCTCAATTACATTTTGTGTTTGTGCGTGTACCTCATTATGGAGTTCTTGTTCAGGTGTGTGTGCATTTCTGATGGGTGTCATCAACCACGGCTCCAGTGCGTATCCAGCATCCCCCACTAGGTGACCGTCAGGGATGTCCCCATTGGCAAATGTCTGGTACAGCTGTGTCAGATGCCAAATATGGGAATTCTGGTAGCTTCCAGGCCAGCCAGCACACACATTCAGTTTTATGCTCTGGGCATCACACATGACCTGGCAGTTGATGGAGTGGAAGCCCTTGCAGTTGATGTAGGCCCTACCCCACTCACCGGCTGGTGCTTTGATGTGTATGTGCATGCAGTCAATTGCACCCACTACCTCAGGGTATTCCCCTATTTATTGGAAGAGATGCATATTGCTGGTCAATACCTCACAGGAATTGGGGAAATATACATGATCACCAACTTGTGCTGACATGACATTCAGGAACTGGTGAGTTACCCTGGATGCTGATGCCTGTGAAATCCCCATCATATCACCAGTTGGTCTTTGGAAGGTACCTGTTGCTAGTATTTAGGCCAACATATGCCTTGGTTTCCACTGGGATGGGTTCCCCTCTGTTGGTTCTGTGTGTGAGGCATGGCCTGCACAGCTCAACAATTTGCTGCAGGAGGTCTCTGTCCAGTCTATAGCGCTCCACTATCTCCAGCTCATGTAGCCCCTGGTAGGTTACCCTGGGTCTGTACACTCTTCTCTGTCTCATCACTGTGGGTTGCTCAGCAGCATTCACAATGGCACCACCCACAGCATCTTGCATATGTCTCCTTATAATAGCAATGGCAGCCCCTAACATTTTTTTGTCTCAATTAAGCTTTTTAAGTTTTCACTTCTCTTTGTATACTGCAGTGTTGCAGTGTTTCTGAGAAAAACATGGGGGAATGTTGTTTGCAGAGTTTTAAGTGCTGGACTGGGCTGGGCTAGTGTACTGCCTGTGTAATTGGCTGATTCTGATTGATTTCACCTGGCAGGTCTGCTAGTTCTCCTTGGTTAACTTCCTACTACTTCTTTTACTTCCTTTTCTCTTTCTGTTTCCACAGGGGGCAGCGACGTGCAAACAAGCACAAACACGTGCACACAAGTCCACACATGCACACACAGGCTTACACAGGCTTAGGCGGGTGCACATGTGCACACACAGGCTTACACGGGTGCACACACAGGCTTAGACGGGTTTACAGGCGTGCACATGCGTGCACACAGTGTAAGCATCTTTGCAAGAAACTTTTGTGATATCCATGACGTACACCTTCGGTTTCTGGGTTTCAGTTAAGACAACTGTAGACACGCCTCTTCCAGTCCTGAGTAACTTACAGCAAACACATGCCACTCTGCTCCAATAAGCTTACACTCTTTGATACATACCCCCTCATGATGTCACCTATTTTCTACTCTGTTGCTCCCCTAATCCTACTCTTACACTCTAGGGACATGATTCACATGGCAGGGAAAATTGGGATTCACTATCCTTATCCTCATTTGCATAGGATTGCCTACTAATGCTTGGTTACATCTCTCAGACTGAGCTTCCCCCCTTAGCAACCACTACTCAGTAGCCATGTTGTCTTCAGCCTGCCATTCACCTGCATGTCAGATGAATATTTTTAATAGAATGCCTATTTTTGGGTTTTATTTTTTTTTTTCTGGTTTTTAGAGCACCGCACGTTTGTGCGGCGCTGTGCTATGTTTAAACATCGGAAATCGGGGGAAAACATTTATTTTTTTTATTTTGCAACAGATAAAAATGCCAATGGCCTTATATTTGGCCATTGGCATGCTTCCTCAACTGGATGCATCCTTTATTTGGAGTTGTCATTGCTCCGTTTTCTTATTTGCAGAACAGTACTCCGTTACCAATGCAGTACATTTCTGCAAATAACACTACTCTTACCCAGACAGGTTAGTGTTTCCTGGATCGCAAATTTACCTCATTTGCATAGCTTTCAGCAGCAAATGAGGTAATTTGCATAACATAACACTGTCCGTGCAAGGGTAGTTTTAGGAGCTCTCATGCACGCCCCTGCCGGCTGTTCCTGGATCGCTCAGCAGACATATTGGCTGTCTGGAGTCTTACTCTACTCTTAGAATTCGTGCAAGCCTTCGGGAATCCGGCCCTATATTTTGTATTTGGGCTCCTGTTGATTGTTCACCGGCTATAACTAGATTCCTTGGAACTATAAGAATTTAGCAAATACCTGGCAAAACAAACCACCTAGAAACTTACTATATCTCAGAATGCTACCTCTTCTCTGAGGTAAGGTAATCTTGGAGTTGGTATATATAAGTACTGGTGGTGGGATACAGACCCATACTGAGGTACACAGGGGCTTGCTAGCTGCAGAAAAAAAAGTTTAATTATATAATAGTGATATTTGAAGTTCACTGTTACTTATATTAAATCTCACTAAAATTGATATTGTTTCTGGAATAGCTTTATCATGTCTCAAACTTCTGATAGGGATCCCTTATATTTAAAGGACAGTTACATTTTAATTTTAATAACAGTACTACATAGCCCACAACATCATGTGTATGCAGTTTATTGCCCAGAAAATACACAGTACCTTTTATTTACTTCATTTCCTTTTTAATCTTTTCAAAGATCATGCTAGACCCATCATCTTTTTTAATAGTTCCAATCCCTCGAGTCAAGAAAAGAACATCTCTCAGCTTGCAAGATATGGGGGGGCAATATACTGTGTCTGGTGTTCACTGTTAGTCACCACCTACAGTTTTTACAGCCTCCCAGTGTGCTATGCTGATTTCAGAAAAGTGCTCAACTAACAGCTGAAGTATTTTTCCTAAACTTTAGTTACTGAGGAAATATTTATATGAAGAAAGTTTAAAAGGGTGCACTACTAAAAGTTTTAGACTTGGCAATGTGAGTCCTGAAACAATGAACATATGTAACACTTGCTAGAAATAACAGCAAACTGTAAAAGCTGATGTTACACATTGAAGCTATTTTTGCAGGGGGTTAGCATCATGGTGATCTGTACTCCCACATTCCTGTTACTTGTATATACTGACAAGATTACTGTACCTTGGAGAAAGAGAACACTCTAAAAAACAATAATTTGGAACCTATTTTTTATTTATCCTAGTCATACTTAAATGTCCACAGTTCTGTGGATCGCACTGGCAATCCCCAAACTTATAATACAAACAGAGGGATATGTTACATGCAGCTTTACATAAATAAACTGGCAGATTCTTCCATGCTCATATTTTTATTTAACAATGTGTTATTTTTAATTCTTGACACTATGTGATATTATAAGCAGCTTTCATTTGCCTTGCCAACTTTATGAAATAACGATTAGTGACAAATCAATGTTCATAGCTGCTTGATCTGTCTCCAGCCTTAAGATCTGAATAAGAGACTAGGGGGACAACCCAGAAGCTGGTTACTAATTACAAATTTAAATATGTAACAAGATCCTATAATTTACATACTTCTGATGGAAAAAGATTTTGATAAACTCTTCAATTCCCAATATATATATATATATATATATATATATATATATATATATATATATATATATATATATATATATATATAAATATATTTCTGAGGATTTAGATAGTTTGAAGAAAAAGGTTGCTAGCTTATGGTCTGACATAATCAGACAGAGAGAGTTAGTAGGGGAGCTGTGCATGTAGACACTACATTTTAAGTACCAGGTCAAGAATAATTTTTCCTCTAGTTGGGCTAGTAACATAACAGTCTGTTCACTTTAGTTTTTATCTATTAGGTCTTAAAACATCTGAGGATGTCCTCTAAATCTGGTCAGTTGCTGGTAGTTAAAGACTCTCAGAATGAGGACATTCTCATTTATGGAGAGGTTATTTTTGACATTTAGAAACCTGACAAACTTCCAGGGTCATGGAAGGGTCTTGTACCAGGCAATAAACTCACAGTTCATTTTGCGCAGTTTAATTTACAGTATAAAAAGTTCTGTTTGTGGTTCTTTCAGAATCTGTCTAGAGTTGATGTGGTCTTTGACAAAAATGGATAAACTACTCATTGCCATTGGGTTTGAAGGAATCATAGGGATAAACTCCAGGTATGGAAGGAGTGTTTCCTGGACATTTAAACCATGTCATAGTGATTACACATATATGCATGCCATCCAAATGCAGGAGTGACTCAAAGTCTGGCAGCCTGTCATGTAGTCGTCTGGCATAGAGCAGAGCCATGTTAATTTAATCCCATTTTGATATTAATAAGTTTGCTTCGCTGGAATGTTCATTAACAGTACCTGGTGTAAAATATCACTATTGGGGCAGTGAATGTTTTAGCCAGGATGCAGAAGCCTTTGAATGAGAAGAGCAGGGCATCCTTTGCAGAACACGTACGACTGTCAAGCATCTTATTCCATGCTGACACAATCAGGATCTCCCTATAATGATACCAGCTCTTTAGCCAATTGTTGAAGCCAGTCATCTGTTGTTTGTACCGGAGCATCATTTGTGGAGAAGGGAAGATACTGTTCAGTGGTAGGGTGTTGACTGCATTTGTGATATGCATAAAGTGCTCGTACATGTCTCTTTTCATCTCCCTCAGGGATTCTTGGCGAAGTCATTTTCTTGAATGTGCCCCATGACTTTATTAGTAGGAGCAGATGAACATGCAGGCTGCACTGCTTAATTTTATTATACTTTATTTTATTTTACTTTGTTTGTTTACTGGGTTTGTCTGACTAAGGTTAGTCAAAAAATCCTTTCCATTGAAAACACATGGAGAAAATCTTCAACATACTGTAAACATTTTTAAACAGACATTCGGTAATATACATGAACAAGCATTAAGCAAAACACATTAAGCATTACACATTAATTTACTAATTAGATTGTATTCATATGAAATAAAAGCAACTGTTGCAGTATAAAATGTACTTATGTGTGAGCATCTGAACAGGTGTATTAGTGAGTTTGTCAAACTGATATTGGATCATGTGCTTAGAAATGCAAAGAAATGGAGGAGAGGGAAGTAATTAGGTAAGGCAGAAAATGTTAAAATGTGAAGTATAAAGCAGGTTCATACATTGGGTCTATGTCACATGACTGACGTTTTGGAAACTGGAAAATAATATTGAAGACAACATAAGATTGAGTTTCCGAGGATCTAGAACTATATAGTTTTCCTCACTGTAGTGTGATCTTGGACTTGGTATATAATTTGTAGTGTGCGTGTGGGGTGCAGGGGGGCTCCTTTTACCATGTAGCATTAGTATAATTCCCCCATTTACCATACTGGTGGGCACTCATGCACACTTATATACACAAGTGCACACTTTTATACATTACTAGTTTACATCATCCACCATTTTCTGTATTTTTGTGTGGTTTTTCTACTAGTTTTCATTGTATAAACATATTTTTTGGGGCTGCAAACATGACAACTGTCATGACAGTTTTTTTTTTTTTGTACAAAGCACTGATATTTTTTCTGAGCTGTTAATAACTAATTATTTTTTATGCACACTAATACACATGGATGGATATTTACTAGGTATTATTAGACATGTATTTTTATATTTGTATTGCTCTAGTATGAGTTATGTTTATGGTTCGATTGCTATGTGTTTTTTCTTGATTTTACTTCTTGTCACAGACCTGATTAAGGCTTTATTGCATTAGTTAGCAGAAACCGATTTTAGTTAAAACTCTATGTATATGTTATGATATTCTTAATACCTGATTCTGGAATATGGGTTACAAATAGATAACTAGTGTTTTGCTTAACTAGGACTTTGTTTTATCTAATCAGTAGTAGTGTTTGGGGGTGGGTACTTGCTGTTCTAAGATACACTTTTACAACCCTGATTATATTGTTTGCCATGAATAAGCTGGTTTAAAATTAAACAATACATATATTTTCCACACCTGCTTGTAAGTATATAAAAGCTGATATGTTTAACATTGTTAAAATATTTCTGACTTTTTGTTACTGAGGATCACTTGTCTGTGACAAATAAAGGCTTGTTGCTTTGGAACACTACCTGGGTTTCATGATTTTTGGAAATGATTATGACTGAGCTCACCAACAAAGCTTTAAGAACACTAGTTTCTCTGTTTTTTTTATTTTTTTTCTCAACACGTGGTGGTGAGTTTGAAACTAAACAGATTCCTGTGCTTGTTCATTTTTCTATTATTATAGTTTACTGTAAATTTGACTATTTTATTATAACCTTGCTGAAGTTTGGATAGTTGCGAGATTTGAAGCTTAGTGAAGCTGGGGCAGCATAGAAGAGAGATTGCAATAAGAAAGTATAGGCTATACCTCTTTTGGCTATGTCAGTGAGGTAGGTTTTTATACAGTGTAATGTACCGAGCTTTGATAAGTATTTTTAACCATGTGTTATACACAGTGGTCAAATTTCAACTGGTCATCTATGATAACACCCAGAAAGTTTTTGTGGTTTACTTGTTCTGTCATGACACTTTTGGTAAAGACAACAGTGAATACTCCATTTAGGTTGAGATGTGCTTTGGGGTAAAGAGCAGAAATTTAGTTTTTGTAGCATTTAGTAGTAGCTGTGAACTATTTAGCCATGGTTCCATCAATAAGGCACATTGCTGTGTAAGGTCTTGGGGTTTAAACAGAGAGATCTAGCAGAGCAGATTAGGGTCAGATCATCAGTGTATCGAATTACGATAGTATTTTTTATAGTAGGGTAAAGTAAAGGCTGTTTTTTTACCTTTACTTTACCCTACCATAAAAATACTATTGTAATTCGATACACTGATGATCTGACCCTAATCTGCTCTGCTAGATCTCTTACGCTGGTACAGTGGTTAGCATTGTCGCCTCACAGCAAGAGGTTCTCTGGTTTGATCCTCGGCTGGGGTGCCTTCTGTGCGGAGTCTGCATGTCCTCCCTGTGGTCGTGTGGGTTTCCACCGGGTGCTCTGGTTTCCTCCCACATCCCAAAGACATGCTGCAGGTGGATTGGACACTCTAAATTGGCCCTAGGTGTGAGTGCGTGTGTGTGTGTGTGCCTTCTGTGGAAGGTTGTGTGCCGGGCTGGCAAGTTGACACTGTAAAACTCCACTGCCAATCATGAGCGGACAGGTGATCCACTGTGGTGACCCCTAACCGGGAAAAGCCGAAAGAAGAAGGGTAAAGTAAAGGTTGTTAATGAATATTCTTAAAAGCATGGAGCCTAGTATAGGTCCTTGTGGGACATCGATAGTTACAAGCAAGAGGGAGTAGAAATAATTTTCCATTTCACTGCTTGTGCTCTGTTTCAGAAGTAACTATGGGACCATTGCAATAAAGTGATGTGAGCCTTAAGGATGAGAGTTTAAGTAAGACTTTCTGGTAAGAAACCATATCAAAATCTTTTGATACGTTTAGGAAGATGGTAGAGACTAGGCTGTTTCTATAAATGTTGATAATATTAACAAAATTCAGGAAAGCAGTAGGGCTGCAATAACAGAAGTAGTTTTGGGTTGAAGACAGAAGCTGGTTATGTAGTAGTTGAGAAGTTGGATATGAATATATATTTTAATATTTATGATGAGGTGATGAAATGGCAGTTGGCCTATAGCTTGAAAGAATAGTACTGATACCACCCTTGTGCAGTGGAATAATGAAAGATTATTTTTCATGACAAGGGGACTTAAATCGATCCACATCTGAAAATAATCAGAAATGAAACTGGGTATGTAATAGCCTCAGCTGCTATTTTAAGATATTTGCAATGTAGATTATCAGGACCAGTTGCAGTAGGTTTTATTTTTTTTCGCACTTGTTGATGGTATCTGTATGAACTGGCTGGAAGGAGAAATGTTGAAGGAGGTCATTTGATTGAGCAGGGGCATCGAGAGCTCTTTGGTGATAGGTTGATTTGTTAGGTTTCTTAGTAGTCTGTATGACAGTAAAGTGGGAACTGATTACTTTTTTGTCCTGACCTTCCATGCCTTGTCCCTTGTTCAGTTGCTAAGCGTAGCTGTGGGGCATGATTGGCTTTGAATCTTTTTATTCTGAGGGGGCTAATACATTTAGAATGCCTAGGCAGATTTTTTTGAACTAAAGACATCATCATCTATGGGGAGAAACTTTAATAACTCCCAGTTATAGAGTTGCATTGTATTAATAAAAGTGTCTTGATAAACAATAGTAAGTTTTCTTACCAGGCTGTAATAATCTGTTTTGGGTCTGTTACTTTGGTACTTTATTGTGTAGACTGGCAAGTGTTCCCTTAGGCTGTCTGACAATGTTTTATGTGATGATATATTAATGGAGATTGTGTTAGGGTCCAGTTGAGGGGTGAATTTCTGGCTGTGGATTTGTTATATTATGTATTAATTAATTAACTGACATTTGTTTATTGGGAAAGTCCAGGTGGATAATTTTATCTGTTTTCAGTGGAGGGCCAGGGAGAAAAGCTCCACATATCTAGTTCATGCAGTTGCAAGTTGGGTAAACTTGCACAGATGTATATTATTGGTTGGATTTTCAGATTGCATGCTTTGCCACTCTATATTATCACCCAATTGAATGTCTTCGTGATGGCTTTTTAAGGAGGCCCAGTAGAGAATATCTTCCAGTGTTTTTGCATTGCTACCTGGAGGTATGTACATACCCTTGATTATGATAATCTTCTGAGTGTTTAGTTTTAGCATAGTTAGTAGGATTTCTGAGTTGAACAAAGTTGACAGGATGTGGAGCAAAGGAAGATATCTAGTGTGGTTTAGTAGCAAAGAGTGACACCACTAGCTTTTTCATTGGCTCTGTCTAATGTGATAATGCTAAAGCCTGCCGGAGCAATTTCTTCTTTTTTTTTTTTTTTGGCAGAGTTAGGTGTCTGTGGCAACTAAGATGACAAGAGTGTGTAGTGCTATCCATGCAAGCACGTCAGAGATTTTGTTATAAATACTTTGTACATTGGTATGATATATATGAAGGCCAGAGTGGAACTGTGGGTGATGTGGTAGTAATAAGAGGGGTAATGAGGTTATGCTGTCTGGTGCCTGGATATGCCAAGTTGGGCCTGGGATTGGGTGGATGTCACTGCTAAGTGTTATGGTTATGCAGGTATGATTGTACGGGTACAGGCATATTTGCTTGATTTTATGTTCAGCACACAGTTTGTTGAGTAAATGGCTGCTGTTTTGGATAATTGTACTTGAACAGGAGGATATATGACTGCTGATATAGATAGACTGCGACTCGGAAATGGGATTCAGAAGCATTTTATTTGGAGGACATAATATAAAATTTTGGGAATTGTGAGGGTAATGGATGCTGGCAGGAAATTTAGTAGGCAAGTAGGAGAAGAGGTACTAGTATGAGGAACTGTAGGAGAAACATGTTTCTGAAATGCGAGAAACAGAGTTTTATTTATATTTGTTTACTGGGGTAGTGCAGTGAAGGATAAAGGATGAGAATGTAGTCATGCAAAAAGTAGGGCTTATTTGAGAAAAGTAGCACAATGTATAATAAATTCTGTTTTGTCTGCAGACTTTTAGGTGATTTTTGAGATGTGTGGGTATTTAAGAGTACATATGTGGGGAATATTGATATGAATGAGGATAAATTTATGTGGTGAGGGGTCTGTTAACAGTGTAGGAGAGGTGTGGGCAAGGACAGTAAAACAAAAAGTATTTTGTATGGATGGAGAGTAAGGGTAGAGAGATAAGGGGAAGACTGAGAGATATTATAAAGACTGAGAGATAAATATTTACATGACTGCAGTGTATGAAAGAAGATAGCACAAAGATGAATGAAAGAGGGAGTTATGCTTAAGAATCATTTAGAAGTTCTGTTGGGTAGGGGTCTGAGTAGGAGTAGATATTGTGCAAAGCAGTGTGGGAGGAAGAAAGGCTTGTGCTGGTCCACTTACCAGAATAGTGAAGAACATCGGGAGCAAAGCAACCAAACATCCATAGTTAGACCTGCCTGATAGGTCCTCACAGCAAAGTTTTGTTTTCATTTAATTTATCTTGTATGTTTTGCACTTAATAGAAATAGGCCTTTGTTCTACAAACAAATAAATTATATGATACAAAAAATAGTAAAGTTAAATTATTTAAAAAATGCAAATAATTTTGGCAATGTATTGTTCTCGTACACCTCTTTTTAAATGTAAAAACAGATCAGTAAAATACTACATTTTGAATTGTTTGGCCTAGTAGTCTTTTACCTGCAAACTCTGAATCTGAATCTTACGACATTTTTTATCTTGATCTTCTCCATAAAAAAAGAAAATAAAAAAAAAAAAGAAAAAGTAGATGACCTTGTGAAATAAACAGGTGATTTCATAAACACATTGTCTATATGTGAAGGTTTGTGACCATTTTTCAGCTAATAAACAGGTTAGTAATTTTTGTTATTAGCTGATTCCAGAGTAGATATGGAGCCAGTAAGACCGGCCTTTGGTCAACTGGTGCCCTAGGCAAAAGGTCTCCATAGCACCAACTTAACACCACCCTGTGCCGCTATTCTGGTCTACCTACATCATCCAGAATACTGCAAAAGTGCCCCTGCTACAGTGGCACCCTAGGCAGCCACCTAGTTTGACTATGCCTAAGGCCAGCTATGGGAGCCAGATTCCAAAAGACTTGTTCTTTCTGTAAATAACTTACTCCAGTGTAATATGCAGTGTCATGGCTGGGGAGTTAACTTGTATGCCCCTGCAAGGATTACAGGTGGTAATCCACAGTTCTATGTAGTGGGGACACTACTTTTGGGACCATTCCTCTCACAGATAAAAAACTGGGAAATGGTCTGTGAATACCCAGTTTGCAGTCATAAGCATACTTGGGTAATGGGTCTATATTAGTTTATTGAAATCTCAGTTCAGCGAACAGCATTTCAGTGAAAATACCATTCGTCAAAATCTGCTCTTGTGAGGGGGCACACCCCCCCCCCACACCCCCCACTAATTATATATACCAACTCCGAGATTGCACTACAGTGGGGAAAGGGCAAATTTCCCAATCCTTGCTGTACCACGATCTAAGTATAAACAGTTGCACAAATGGCATATTCGATGTAAGTGAACCAAAAATGCCGTTCGCTGAACTGAGATTTCGATAAACTGATATAGACCCTGGCTAGCATAACTACTCACCAAAACATGACAAAATTCTCTGAGATGGTCTTACAAAAAATGTACTCTATGCTGCTAGTAATGACATCACTTTTAATGGCAGTTAGAAAACATTGAGACAATAGTAAACAACATTTTAACTTTTTCAGTATACTAAGAAAGGCTGTATACTAATATAACTTCCAAGTTATTATTTTGTCTCGCAGCATCCTTAACAAGTAGTGCTGTAGCACATGCATCTTCCAAGGTTTAAAACCTTTAAAATTTCAAATCTTTTGCAGTAAGTAACTAATTACTGACCCAATGAAAAATATGCCCCAATTAAATCAAAATGGAAACACAAATTGCAATGGTTGTTTCTCAGCAATTTGAATCTATCCATTACTGATGCATTTTCAGATATAGTCTTTACTTTCTGCTAATACATATAAATAGCAGTAGTAATTTATTAAGTATCGGGGTAATTCCCATAAAGATACAAAGTCTCTCATCAAACTAAATAGGCAACTTAAACGTCTAATTTGGTTAAACAAAGACAACTATGTCCATTTTCAGCGGAGGGCCGGGAGAAAAAGCTCCAACATTAAAGTGTATATAATATAATATTATGATATAATACAATACAATTTGTTCTCCTCAGGTAGTTACACAAAAAAAGGAGACATGAGGTTAAGATAGCCTCTCACTTGAAAGATAACCATAAGGCCTTCTTTAGCTACAGCCTCACACACAGCAGACAGCAATGGCCTGAACTGGTGGATAATGGTGCCACAGTGACAGAGTCTGGCAATATAGCAAACCTGTTAGAGGACAAATTCATTTCCAACTTTATCCACCCCCTCGCCACAACCATCCATCCCCCAAGAAACACCTTCAAACATAACCCCTCCAATTTTAAGTAGGGATCATGTACTAGCAGAGCCCAATAAAGCCAAGTACACAGCCACAATGGACCCTGATAACATCCTCGGATACCTGCAGAACAGTCTAAAATATGACTTATCAGGATCCCTGGAGTCACTATTTAACTTTTAGCTTTGTGCCACAAGAACTGACAACTGTGACATTCATTCTCATTCATAAGGGTGGACTTTCAACAGATCCTGGAAACTAAAGAACCATTAGCCTGTCTAGTCTTACTTGTAAAGCCATGGAAAAAAATATCATGGAAATTATCAGCAAGAATGTATGAAACCTCCAAACACTGGATCCACCCCAGTTTGGTTTTGTCAAAGAAGGTTATGCTTAGTGAACCTGGTTAGCCTCTTTGAAAAGTTCATAAGGTAATGGATGAGTGGAAAGTGGTGCATACTGCCCACCTAGATCTAGCTAAAGCCACTGATACAATACGCTACTTAGACATAGCCATAAAATTTATGGAACTAGGTATAAACTCCTTTATAACATACTGAATAGCTAGCTGGCTCAGAGATAGGACCCAAGAAGTCAGGACTGGTGATGCCACCAGTGGTGTCCTTCAGGGCTCTGTGCTGAGCCCACTCCTGTTTGGCATCTGTTTCTCAGAGGACAAAGTAATTGTCAAAGGCCTCTGGTTGACCAAGTTCACAGATAATTGTAAACTGGGAGCAGTCATTGAATCCCTCCAAAATGAGAAAACCCTTCAAGAGGGTAACAGACAAATGTTTGGTGTCAAAGCCATGGCTTAAAACACAATGCCAAGAAATGCATTATAGTACCTTTTGGGAAGTCAGTCACATTGGGTAAGTATGTCATAAATACAGCACCCCTAATAGTTGATTCATTAGTCAAAGAGCTGGGAATTTTTGTAGATAGTAACCTAGCCTTTGACCAACATGTGTCCAAGGTAGTAAGGAAATACTTTGATGTTGATCAACTTATAATTAAGAGCATGACATCTAGGTCCAGAGATGTCATTATATGAGTGTACTCAGCTCTCATCAGACCCATCATAGAGTATAATGCCTCCTTTGGTATGTACCTGACCAGACACATCCATCAACTGGATTGTCCACAAAGGTTCCTTACAAAAAGTACAGGGAGTAAACAAAATGCCCTACACTGATCGCCTCAAAACCCTGTCTCTTTACTTTGTATCATACAGACTACTGAGAGGTGATCTCTGCCTGGCATACAAGGCATCCCTGGACCCTGTTTTGATGAACCTTCTGCACATCCACAAAACAAATGGCATCCAAACTACTATATTTTGCTTGCAACATAAATAGGACATACTGGAGAGACACCTATGTTTCTCAGATAATTTTGATTGTCTGGAACAGGGTCCCCAATTCATACCTCTTCACCAAGAAACATCAAAAATCTGGAGAAATGCCCATGAAAAGTAGGTATAACTGGCGAAAAAGCTGTATGCTGATTAACATAAAATTTACATACATAATTATGTAACCCCACCCACTCTGATGGAATTACGGGATATCAACATTCAAACACAAACTGAAGAACAGATAAAATATTAACACAAAATATAACCAGAACAATCAGTCCTGCATAAAGTGGAAAGCATTAATTAAACAATGTCATCATCATGGAGAATCTGTGGAACCAGCCTAGAGAGACAGAGGTAAACTTGATAGTTATATGTCTAAAATATACGTGAAAATGTGAACTGTTTTGCCTTTTTCCATACCCAGTTATGTTAAAGTTGCTGCAGTTGAGGGTTTGTCATTATAATAAATATCAAAGGATTATCAATATATGCACAATTTCCAGTTCACTATCATATGTTTTGCAGAATAAGTGCATTATTATTACACATTTTATCATTAAATACCCTGGAATAAAACTGCCCCCCGCTAGTAAAGCACTGCATGGTTATCAAATATTAGAAGAAGAGTTTTTTGTGGTGCAACTTCTGATTCTGTTTTTTATTGCTCATTCACCGTTGACTGCATTTATGTCTTTATATGGGTTTCAAAAAATGAATAAAAGATGAAATAGCAGGTAGAAAAAAAAATGTGTGTCATGCTATCAACCTTCTGATACTTGCAGGCACACAGGAAAAAGTTCCAGAAAAAAGAAACATTTGTATGTCTGTATTTTGCTCTATGTGCCTGAAGACAAATCACACATAAAATATGGTTGGCAGAAGTGCTACTTAATGCAGTTGACTCATTCTGTGTCCAAGCCTTTCTCTTGTGAAATAATTATATTTATTTTTTTGTTTAGATGCTTATATGGGTAAAATACATACATTGCACATCTACTTATAGGCATAAGCTGGTAAAGTAAACAACATATTAACAATGCAGAGAAGCTAATAAAAGATATCATAACCCTGTATTACCACAGGCTTCACAGCTCGATATATGACAAGCAGATTGTACTACATTTCAACTCCTGCCTCCTGGTTTAAGGATTTGATTGTTTGAGTTACAAGAATGAATCATTTTCACTTAAAGCAGTAAGTCACACAGTACAGGCTAGCTACTGTACTGTACTAACTGTTCTACTTCAGCTCCTGCCTCCTGGTTTAACTTAGGATGATTACTTGAGCAACGAAAATGAATCAATCATGATTTTTTATTTAAAGCAGTACTTCACACACTGTAGTGTTTACTGTTTTAAACCAAAGAAATATTTGCACTGTGCAGCAGATTGCAGAATCATTTTGAATGCAGTTTATATTATGCACATGTATTTTCTTTTTTATTATTCTTTTTTACTTTTACTTACCTGGAAGAGGACGGACATTTTTTTATCTTGGATTCCTGAATGACTAGATTCCTGCAGGGCAGGCACAGTGGCAGACTCTGCTACAGATTGATTGCAGAACTTAAAGTGCACAGGGCAGGTGCCAGGCTAATTATGATTGCTACTGTTGCTATTAATTCCACCACCAACCATCCAAAACAGTACTGTCTAAGATGTCATCATGCATGTCACCTCTGCATGTTGATGATGTTGCAGGATACACTGGTAATGCGTGATGATGTCAGCCATAATTTAAAAATTTCTAAATAAAAATAAAAAAAAAATCAAAAAAGTGGGAATTGAAGGGGCCACTCAGAAATTTGTGGCACCCCATTATTTTGCCCTCTAAACCAGTAAATACAGAGGAATTCAGTACAGTTGAAAGGTATGGTCCCCATCCATGTGAGGGAGAGTTCCTCTCTAACCCTATTTGTGCAACATGGATCAATAGATGAGTAATCGGAAATTCTCCTTTGGTCTGGTGCCTTATGTCTCTTATGGACACAGGCAGTTAGTAAATCACCTGCATATAAATCAAGTTTGTGGGTTACATTTAAGTTGCATGGTTAGGCTTATGAGGGCCCAAGTAGTCATTAGCCTAGTATACACCTATGAACTTAAGTAAAATGTATCACTTAACATAGCTCAGACAAAAAATACCCAAAGCAGCCAAAGGTTACCCAGTAGGAAAAAAGTAACTGGAGTGAAAAATACAAACCAGGTAACCACCAGGACTGTCAGCATATAAAAAACTTTTATTCAGAGCATGTAGGATAAGCGCTTTCACACAAACTGTGCTTCAACAGATCCATCAGTACAAGAAAACAAAGCACTTTATATATTGAAAGCAATTAGCAACAACCAATAAAACCATTAAAACAATTACTGATGCAAACTATGTTTCTTTAAAATCGGCTTTAGAGGTACAGCAGCATTAATACCAGGCAGCTTGTCTGCCTGCAGCCTAACAATCCATTTAGTCTCAGCTGTCTCAAGCCTATTGTTAAAGTCCCCACCTCCCTTATTCATACATACTATCTGTAATGCTAAAAACTCAAAACTGTGTCCATGTTGCATAGAAATATGCTTTGCTAATGCATTAAGCATATTCTTGCGTCTAATGTCACCTTGATGCTGTAATATATGTTCCTTCAGTATCCTCACAGTCTTCTCTATATAAAATGAAATGCAATTTCTGCACTTAGCCAAGTATATTAAACCTTTAGACTTACAGTCATCATAAAATCTCAGTGAAAAAACGATACTCCAGGGTGGGGTGCTTAAATCTAGTCTCATTGGAAATTAAGCTGCAGGCCTTACGTAGTCTGCATGGATATGTCCCAACACAAATAGAGCTTACAGTAAACATCTGTGCAGACTTATAACACAGTTATCTTCTCAATGACAAATTATTTTTAAATGTGAACCTGGGTCTATCCCCTACAATATCTTTAATCCTGTCATCAGTAAATAAAACCAGCCAGTATTTCTTAACTATATCACATACCTGAGAATGTTATTCCCATATGTCAATGTTAATCTAAGGATATTGTTACCACCATCAGTCCTGTTCGGAGAAATGCTGGTGCTAGTTCGATTAAAGAAAGGTTTACCCTTGTCATTGCGCATTGCATTAACTTCCTTCAAAGTATTATCAAGAACATCTTTCCTATATCCCCTTTTCAATAACTCTTTTCCAAGTTTACATGTGGCCTCGAGAATTCATTGTCATCTGTGTATGATCGCAACATTCTTAAATATTGGCCCTTAGTTATATTATTGAAGACATGCTTCAGATGCATGCTTCTATAATGCAGCAATGCACTTTTCCTGCATAGTTTCCTAAACAAAGAACTAGAAATAGTACCATTGGCTAGTGTTATCTTAGTATGCAAAAATTCTATGGATGTCAATGAATAGTTCAAAACAAACCTGAAACACTGACTACTGGATTCAAGATATTTCATAAAATTCAATAAGTCACATACTGGACCTTGCTACAACATAAAATATTGTCCACAAATCTTTTATAGTAAACAAGCTGTGTTGAATATTCATGTTGAGATATGATTACCATGCTCTTCCAGTCCGAAAACACAAGGTCGGCATAGCTGTTAGCACATGGTATCCCCATCGCTATGCCTATTTGTTTGTTAAACAAATTGTCATTAAACATAAAAACATTGTTACATAAAACAATTTTCATTAATGCACCTATACATTCAATATGTTCAAAAGAATAGCTAGTATTAGCCTGTAAAAAAACTTTTAAGAGATGTAATTCCCAGGTCGTGTGGTATAATAGTGAAAAGCGTTTGAATATCCATAGTTACCAAGATAATCTCAGCAGAAAAGTTACCATGCATTCTCACAAAATCACCTAAGGTGCTTAAAAAGTGCTCCGTGGCTTTTAAGACTGTGGTTGCCTCTTTCACTGGTTCTTTAAGTTGGTTTTCAATATAGATAAATATAAATTCAGTTGCCTATCCCCTACCCGATACTATAGGACGAAGGGGTAGGTTAAGAAGTGACTTATGCACTTTTGGCAAACCATGAATAATTGGTACTAGTGGTTCTAGCACAAGCATAAAGTCATATAAATGTTGATCTAGTACTCCATCTCATACAGTTGACCATGTATCCCACTGATAATAGATTTTAACCCAGCCTGTGTAATACATTCGTAAGTCAAAGTGTTACTAAGCATCTCTAGCATATTCGCTTCATAAGAAGCAGCATCCAAAACTACAACAAATAGCTAATGCATCATTCATTCTCAATTGTTTCAGTGCAAAAAACTAATTCCTGGTTATATTGTAAAAATGATTCTTATTAAAATTAAATTCAAACAATTCTTTTCAATAATTCTTACAAAAGTATCAAGCGTTGGTGGTAATTGTGGAATAAACAGACTGGACTGTCTCATGCTGTTTGGAAATGTTCATTGCTCATCAAATGTTAATTTCAGTGCAATGTTCCTTGCGAAGAGTTTAATGTCTAAAACCACATCTTCTAGTTGTACAAAGTGTGAGGGCACAAAATTTAGCCTTTTATCTAACAAACTTACTTGTGCTGATGTTAAAGTACAGGAAGATAAATTGTATACTAGCGAAAATGATCCTCCTGTACAAAACTAATATCTTCTGTCCTCTATTACATAATTTTATAACTTACTTCAAAATATCTTTTGAACCCTTTACAAACCTATACAATACTAAAATCTCATTTCCTACATCATTTTATATCTTACCTCATTACATATCTTGAACTCCTTCTAACCTTTCTTTACCGAAATGTAAGAACACCAAACTTCTTTACAATAATGTTTCCCTTCTGCAGTATAAGTCCATTTACTTCTGCAAGATTTTACAGCTGGAAAAACTATATAGACTTATAATTGTTGATGGAAATACTTTACTGCAGACACCTAACTTGTAATTATGTTTATTGTTTCATGAGAAATGTAACTGCTGTTTTTCTGTGAACTGTCTGAAATTCCCTTGTTAATACAAATTTACTGTGGTGGTGCTTTTCTCCCCAGCCCTCTGCTGAAAATAGCCTCTACCCAGTCAGACTTTCCTGTCAACAAAGACAAATAAATATGCAGTGCATCAGTTATGCCACCAGTTATAAATATTGTCATCTAGAACCCCCCCTCCTCCAAAAAAAATTCCTTGATGAAATAATCTTATAGATGAAAAATTAGACTAAGCAAGCCATCATATCGTTTCTCTCAATGGTGAAAAAGAAGCACCCATTTAAATGAAGATAATGCTGCTGATCAAAAATAAAAAAAAAAATAAGATATGTTCAAGTTTAAACAAAAGTAAGTTGTGAATGACATTATTAACCTTTTATGATCTATTGACATACTATTACAATTAATCCAATATTATTCTTATAGTTATAGAGAAAAATCCATAATTAGAAGTCCAATGTTTGTAAAACAGAAAGTACAATTGGAAACAAAATTCTGTGACACTTAAAACTTGCTATACAGCCATTAAACAATTATAACTGCTTATGTGGATAATGTGTCTTCCCACACCTCCGCTACTTATTTATCTCTCTCTCTCTCTCTCTATATATATATATATATATATATATATATATATATATATATATATATATATATATATATATATGGGTCTACTACACATGATTAAAATTTCATTTGACTGAGACCATACCGAATTTTCAAAAATACTAAAAACTGACTTGTCTGAAACTAATAATACCGAAACCTTATAATGCTAAATTTCAACATACTAAATTGTAAACTATAGACATGCACACTTACAACACCAATGACTAATTCTTTCCAGAACTTAAAAACTACTTATGTACCCTCTTAACAGAAACTGGATGATATAAAACCAAACTAGGTGGGGGGGGGGCACACCACCCACACCTCTAAACACATTGAGGTGTGTGGGGGGTGAAGTTCCCCACTTTATGTTTGAAACTGTATGTATGTGTTTTTGGTGCTAGCTATTTCTTTCCCAGGGAAAGAAATTGCTGTTTTGAACGTTCGTTGTTTAGTGCGTTCGGTGTTTACATGTCACTGAAGAGGCATTCGATGTAACACTTCTTCGAGCATTTAATATAGACCTGACCAATATGACAGGTTTGGCACCAAGATCTTCAGAGCATTCCTGCTGATGAAGAATACACTCATCTGTGGCTTTCAAGGTTCAACAGTTAGCTTGTGCTGTTCCTTTGCTTAGTAGATAAGTTCCATTCAGGAGAAAAATCTTTTACATTTAAAAAAAAAATTGCTTGGTAACACTTTACTTTTCAGAAAATTATTTTAAAGCTAGAAGTTTTTGTTTTAACAGACTGTCACAAGAATGTATTGTACTTTAAAATGGGAATGCTCTTTCTTCCTGTCAGTTTATAAGTTGCTAACATTCTTTTCTGTGGAGAAATTGTGTTTATTTTACGTTTTAGGGTTGGCAAAGTATTTTAATGTTACTGTGTGTTTTCTATGAAAAAGTAGACATAAATGTTTTGGATATTTACTAGGTTTTGCTGCTTGTTTTCCCCAGAAAAAGAGGCACCATTTTCAGCTTGACCATGGAATAAACTGTAAATCCCTTGGTCACTCCTTCTTCCAGCCAGAAAAAGAAAAAAAAATACGCAGCCTTTGCCACCACAGCAGACTATCAGTTTGCCTCAGCCACAGGTGGATGACTCCACTGTGACCTTTAATTGTTGTTCAACCACTCATCTTTTACCCCGGATCCCTTTGGTGTAGCACCTGCAGCCACTATGGACTGGGGATTAGCAATGTTCTCTGTGGCTGATGGAGTCCCCTCAGTGGGCAGGAGAGAACTACTCTTGCCAATCCTGGGAGAGGGAACAAGGAAGGTTTCCTTGTTGTCTCAGAATGCTGTGCCTATCTTTGGGTAAACAGTAGCTGCCATAAGTAACACTGTTGGATGCATTTTTCCTGTCAAAAATAAACAAAAAACTAAACATGTATACATTCCTCAGGAAATTTCCCTAGACAGGCGTAGTTTACTGGGTATGGCTCAGGATTTCTTTATTTCTACTGATTCTTCTTATAAAATAATTTCTGGTAAAAGAAAGACAGATACCTCTTTTTGCTGAAGAGATTCATGATTCACAATCTGGACAGAGGGATATATGGACAGACAGGGTTTTCTCTTCTGATTTCTGATTCAGTCTCAGATGAGAGGTCAGTTTCTAATTCTCCCTGAGGGGGTTCTCTGCCTCTGAGACTATTTCCAGTATGGCCCAGTGTTTTCAGTGGGAGAACGTTGAGGTTTCCCAGTCCCTCAGAAAATACTATGCATTGTTACAGAAGGATTTTCCAGAATCTTCACTTGTTCCTCCAGTTCTGTCAGTGTTGAAGGATGTGTATGTTACTGCCTGCAATTATCCTGATAGGCACCAGCTCCTAAAAAGTCAGATAGGATGTATAAAATTCCTTAGTCTTTTAAATGTTTATATGCTTTTCCCAAACCTGAACCACTCCCTACAGCTATAGTTAATCTTGATGCTGCTAAATATTTATTTAATTCCAGTGCTACTCTTTCTGATAAGGATTGGAAGATTATTGATATGTGAGCAAAAACATGTATGCTTCTGCAGCTTTCATTTTCAGAACTTGGAACTGTTAAGCTCATGTGTTAAGGTTTCTTCTGATTAATCATGAAAGTATGAAGAAGGTTTTGTCTGTAGGTTCTTCTTGTGAGGGAACATTTGCTTTACATAATTTAGTTTTTTTCTGTTGTACAAGTCACTACTCATAGATTACAGTGTGTGTATGATTCAGTTGATACTTTTTCAAGGGCTATTGCTAGTGGCACTGTGTTGAGGTTTGCCTAGCTGAGTTCTCAGAACCTCCCAGATGATGTTAAAAATGAGATTTTAAATTTTCCTTTGGATACAGATTTAGTTTTGGCCCCTCTGCTGTAGAGGTGATCAAAAAGTATGATGAAAGGGGTGTGTTAATATAAGGAATTTGTAAGATATTTTAGCCCTACTTTCACAAATTTCTAAGAGATTCTTTAACCCATTCATCCAATTTTGGCTAAAAAAAAAAACAAAATAAACAGTCTCAACAAAATGTATATAAACAGACATTTAAGAAGACAAAGCAAGGGGGTTCCAAAAAGAATTCAGGACCCTCGTAAACTCAAGGACAGTCCAATACATTAAAATGACTTTTTAAGGGCCCATATAACCCACTCCCACCCTGGAAGTGCATTTTCCCTTACAGAAAGTCTGAATCTCCACTTTTTTGTTTATCAACAGATAGTTTCAGATAAATGGGTTGTGAAGATCCTTCATCAAGGTTATAATGATAGTAAGAGGAAATTCCTCCCTTGCTGTGGGTAATGATAGTGAGAGGAAATTCCTCCTTTGCTGTAGGTAATCTCTTGCCCATCAGACCAGACTTTTTTATTTCTACCTGTCCTTCATCGCATGCTGTCTCAGGGAGTGATAGAACCACTTCCTCCTTCCAAGGTGGGAAGAGGTTTTTATTCAAGGATGTTTTTAGTACCAAATAAAAAAAATACTTGAAGACCACTTCTGGATCTTTGTTCCTAAAGCTGTTTGCGATAGTAATCAAGTTCAGAATGCTGTCACTTCACAGCCTGTCCCCTCTTCTTACTCATTAACGTTTTCTAGTAATTCTAGACGTAAAAGATGCTTATCAGTGCATCATTATTCATCAGGACTTCAGGTGTTTCTTAAGGTTGTGTGTGTTTGCATCAAATTATAGGTTATCTGAATTTACCCTTTGGACTATCCACTGCATCAAGGGTGTTCACAAAGTGTTTAGCTCCAGTTACAGCTCATTGCAAGCTGCAGGGTATCCACATTTTTACATACTTAGATGGCTTTCTTTTCTTTGCAGAATCTTTTTCAAAATGTCATAAGTCTCTGACTGGGTGAGAGATCTCTTACACAAGCTGAGATTCAAAGTGAATATTCAAAAGACTTTTTTGGACCTCTTCACACAGGATTTTGCTCCTTTGAGTACCTGCTAGTCACCTCAATTCAAAGAGCTTTCTTCCACAGGAAATGTGGAGCTACATATAGATTTATTTATAAGATTTTTCCATTTAGACTGATCACTGCTAGGGAATATCTTAGGATTTTGAGTCTCATGGCATGCATGATTCCCATGACATCCATGATTCTCATGATACCCCTGGCAAGACTCCACATTTATTTATTTATTTATGTATTTAAATTTGTTGACCGGGAGTATCCGACTGGACGTAGGTCCATTTTCAGCAGAGGCCCACAGTTAAAATAAACAGACAGTATATACATTGGATTACATAGTGAATAACAATTTACATAGCAATTACTTACAACATATTTCCAGATGAAGAACATCAGTAGACAACTAGAATCTTTATCTGTGAAGTGCATACCAGACATTAACAAATGTTACAAGAAGAAGCAGTCTGTGCTGTATAATAAGTACTGGCTTATGAGCATCTGAGCTTGCTATAATCAAGGTAGTTAGTGGAGTGGAAAGAAAGGTAGTGGTTGGATGGGGTGGATGATATTAGAGTGGGAGTTGCAAGGGCATAGTCAGCATGTTTTTATTTATTTTATTTATTTTATTTAAATTTGTTGATCACAGTAAAATAAACAGACAGTAGTTACATTGGATTACATAGTGATTAACAATTTAACATAGAAATTACTTACAACATATTTAACACATGAGAAAGATACAATGGTAACTGAAGTGTCTTTGGTCACAGCGGCAAAATCCCTTGTCTTTTCAAATCACAATGATGGGAGGTTGTCAGAAGGGAAATCATTTGGTTGAGACAGCAAATATCCTTAAATCCAGGTCTACCCTTCTCCCTCCCTGTATAAAAGCAGGCAGTCACTACAGATGACTCAGACTTTGGCTGGGGAGTAGTGTCAGGAAGAATAAAAGTGCAAGGTGTGTGAGACACCAAAGACAGATGCAGGCACATAAATATAAAACACTTGCTTGCCTTGATCAAGGCACTTAATTCCCTGAATCATCTTTGGTCTAAGGGACATATTTAAGTTGTTACAGACAATACCAGAGTCATGTGGTACATCAACAGGCAAGGAGCAATCAGGTCGTATCCCCTTTGCAGACTAACCATGTTAGTTTGAGATATAGCTTCACAGCATAGTCTCACTCTACAGGCATCATACATTCTGCTAGAGCAAAACTGTGTGGCAGACAAGCTAAGCAGGACAAGGACAGACCCTCATGAATAGAAGCTAGATGGGGAGGGGGGTCTTCCAAGATTTGATCCATCTGTGAGGAGTTTCTCAAGTAGACTTATTTGCCTCCTCTTGGAAGAGTCAGATGGCAAGATTCTGCTCCAAGACTCCATGCTTGAAGGCCTTTTTCTTGGATAGGAATGTTCCTGTATGCTTTTTCATCCTTTCTGGTATTCAGCGTACTTCTGAAGATTCAGAAAAAATCCCCCGAGATCATTGTGGAGACTCCTTTCTGGTCCAGGTAGCAGAGGTTCTCCCTTCTTTTGGAAATGGCCAGGGGGAAATTACCACAAGCTTTCTCACAGACTGGATGTGCTCATACAAGATCAGGGGTATTTGATACACCCTGACCCAAGTCAACTTGAATTGACTACCTCGATAATAGGGTCATAATTCCCCTTAGGCACCTGTTTACTGAAGATGGGCAGCAGGTTCTAATGGAGGCAAAAAATCCTGCTGTTAGAAAATCATATATTAACAAATGGAAAAGGTTTTCTAGTTGGTGCCAAAAACATAATCAGCACCCATTCAAGGTTAGTTATTCCCTGGTTTCAGAATATTTGAGTGAGTTACTTTCCTATGGCCTTTCTTACTCCTTCATCAAGGTTCATTTATCAGCCATTTTAGCATGTCGATCATGGGTCCTCTTCTTTCAATGCATTCTTATGTTAAAATATTTTTAAAGGGGATTTGCATATGAGGCCTTCTAGAAAACCACTGTCCCTCCTTGGAATGTTAATTTTGTGTTAGAGAAGCTAACACATGCTCGATTTGAACCAGCTAATCTGGCTGACTTGTGGTTCTTAACATGGAAAACAGTTTTATTGATTGCTCTGACCCCTGCTAGAGGAGTACCTAAGTTGCAAGCTCTTATGGTGAGTCTATCATACCTAATTTTATAAGGACATGTTTTTTTTTGAGAACTAATCCTTCTTTTATGCCAAAAGTGATATCTGAGTTTACTGTAAGGCAAAGTTTCCATCTACCTCTTTTCTTTCCTGAACATAAACAATGAGGGAAAATGGATACTTCATACCTTTGATTTCCACAGTATCATGACAGAATTACATTTTTCAGATTTTCAGCTCAATTGCTCATTTCTTGTGAAGGTAAGAAGGAGAAACCTGTGTCAAAACAATTTCCAAATGGTTGTCTAAGGCTATAACCTTTTGGTACACTCACCATAGCAAAACTATTCCTGTCAGGGTTAAGGCCCACTCTACCAGGGTCTTGACTTTATCTATGGCTTTTTGGAAAGGTTTGAATTTGAGAAGTATTCTAGAAGCATTAAGTCGGTCTTCTGTACAGACTTCAATAAAGCACTATAAGCTAGATTCTTTCACTTGGTCTACATGAGCATTTTCTTTGACTGTTCTTCAGGGGCTCCTGGACTCTTCTTCTCCCTCCTAAAATGTGCATGCTGTGGTAATCTACCCATATATCATTGGGTACTGCAGCAGTGATTAATATGATGAATATAGTACAGTTGATAAATAAGCTTACAGTAACAGTAGATATTTGAATGACCACTGCTGTAGTAGCCCCTCCCTCCCTCCATCCTCCTTGTTTCTTGGTGTGCAATTTTGAACAGGGTTTGGACTTCTATTATATTTTGTTCCTGGCATTGTCCTTCAGGGCGCAGCCTTCCTCGATCTGTTGACATGAAAGTTCTGAAGAGCTTGGAGTCCAAATCTGTCTTTTTAAGTCAGCTAATCTCAAGCTGACTACTGTCTTGTGCATGTGGAAGGTGCCCTGAAGCTTTGGAAGATGGATGGCGGTTTTACCCTTGCAGGATATACCGTAACTCATATAGGTAAGGCTACTGCAGCAGTGATCATTCGGACATCTACTTGTTACAGTAATTTTACTTACACAACTGTACTTTCTTCAGAATTTCAACAGAAGCTCTTACGGCATCCATCTGAAGTAATAGAGATGCATCAAAGCAGTCCTACTCCAAGCTTGTCATGTAATGCTGCTTTCACCCATTCTTTCCTTTGTTCATACTTAATACGATCTGCAGACTTACTCTTCATCTTAAGAGACATTATCTACTTCTATCCTTTCTCCTTCTCTCTGTTCTCCTTTCCTTGTCTTCCTGGTCCCACTGTTTTACCTGGTTTCCCATCATCCTTATTTTTTTTTTTTTTTGCTTCTTCAGTAAAGGGCAAATGTTTGTAGTCCAGTGTTCTCTTAGAATACCACTAAGGTGGCATTTTAGCATGATTAGAATGACCGCATAAACTCACTCACACTTCTGTTAGAATAAACAAACAGAACTGTCATCGCTTTCAAAACTGGTCATAATTTTGAATGAAATTATGGTCTTACAACTCCCATATACAGTAAGTGAAATATGAATGAGTAAATTTAATTTTTCAATATGAGTCTGAGTTCCTATGTCCAGAATTCACCAACTGCAAGCTTAGAATTAAGAATTGCTTCTAAAATGTACTAAATTACATTGCAGTATAATTTCTCTTACTTTACTTCAGTGTTGAGGTAAGTACACCTCTTAACCCCTGTACCATGCAATGAAATACATGGCCCTTTCCAACAATCTCTGCCAGCCAGTTTCAGTAAGTAACTCCTGTTCTGTTGTTTCCTGTTTCACAGATAAATGAGGAAGTTCTTATAATTAAGTAGACTTAATACTACAAAGAATTTTCTGTAACATTTTTATATCTAAGGTCATGATGTTTTTCATCATGTTTCCTATCCATGGCTGCACTTTACTGTTTCACAGAAATGAAACTGAAGTAGAATGTTCTTAACCAAAATACTGGAAGTAGTATGTTGTTGATATTATAGTTTTAAGTTAAGCAAGGTTTACACATTCATAGGCTCCATCTTTGAAAACTTTGATAAGTTATGTTATCTGAAACAATAGCTTGAACAGCTTAAAGACCACTTGCTTCTATATCTTTTCTCTTCAATTTCTTACCTTTTCATTCATGAATAATTTTAAATCATTAATTAGAAGTGCAGAATGAGACTAGCATATTTTAATAAACTGGTACTACTGTTGAATGGTTCATGGGATATGAGGAGTAAACTGTTTTTTTTGTCCCACTTTTGATACCTGCTTGTCTAATTACTACTGCATTATTTAATAATCAGTGTTGGTAAAATAAAAATATCTTGAGCATTTATAAGAATATAATGGAGTCTTGCAACTAATATTGCTTGTCTCTAGTTTAACATTTCTTTTTCCACTGTTCTCATTTCTTTTACAGGTGTATTTTATCTTAACTAAGTTGCAGTTGGAATAATAAAAGATTCATGTATTCATTTCCTGTTGAAATCGACAAGACACTGAGGTTATGTAACCCTTACCATGCTCCCTACTAAAGATGAATAGACACGTGTGTGTGTGTGTGTGTGTGTGTGTGTGTGTGTGTGTGTGTGTGTGTGTGTGTGTGTGTGTGTGTGTGTGTGTGTGTGCGTGTTTAGTATCGATGGATATGAAAAACAAACAGCAGCTATTTAACGTGCTGACTTGTAGCATATCTATATAGATATTACCATTCTGACCACTATAAATAAGGATCAAAAAGAATGACATCCAACCAGTCCAGCTCTCCTAATTCCTATGTATCTCTCTATGATGGTCTCCCAAAGGACCTAAGCTGTTAAATGCACATTCACATTAACACAGTACTTAGCTCACCCATTATGTAGCATTACCTGTTGATTGAGGTAACAGCTACGTCTCCTTTTGTCAGAGCCATGCGCTAAGAAAAATCGCATACACTTAGTGCCATTGTGACCACAACTTCATTAAATACATAACCAGTTAACAACTTAAATTGCAAATGCCATGCCCAAGTTTAATCCATATTCAAATATCATCACCATATAGCAGAAGGACATGCAACATCCATTATTCACCTCACTTGAACACCCCTTGGAGCCTGCCCCCTAAGTAATGAGCAGCTTACTGGGTCACTTGTTCCCCACCAAACATCCACTGCCTGACCCAAGAATTCAGAGAGAAAGTTATGGGGGTAAGCCACCCTGAAAATGCCCACCAGGAAGATTCACAGCCTGTTCGTCCTGATTCTTGTCTGTATTTCACAAAATCAGTTGACAACTTGTTGGCAAACATGCCAATTGCTTTGTGACAAGCTACTTTGCAAAATGAAAGTGCAGAAAATGTGCAATTATAAATATCATTAGGTCAACTCCAGTGAATAACTCCCTTTTATCTTTATATAACTCATTATATTTTTTATAAATTGTTGTGAGTCATTGAGTCAAATTCTGACTGAACAAATAAAGGTAAATTCGCATTGCTAAACCAAACTGAGACAAATTACCTCTATCAGGAGGAAAACAAATGGGATCCTGATCTGTAAAGTCCCAAAGTTCAAAACCACTGACCTGCTAATCATGAGATATCCCTGATACTCTGTAGTTAATAAATTTCCAGGCTGAGTCACTGGCTGTTGAGGATTATGCCCATCACCAAACAAGTCTGGGAATAATGGCTGATCGCACAATGATCGAGTCAGGCAGCATAGGCCTCGGCTTTGACAACTCACAAAACACAATGGAAAAACAAATACCTGCTTGAAGTGATGCCCAATTAATTCCCTCAAATGTGAATAATGAAAATCCAAGGAGATCCAATGCACCGTAACAAATCTTCCACTATACCAACCAGCTTGAAAATTCTTATACCAGGTACCCACTTCCAATCTATTATAAATTGTTGATTGATCCAACTCTAAAGTAATAGCACTGGGCAAGGCAACTGCTGCATGTATGATGGACTGACTCACAGTGGCTGCCCTCATACTTGTCACTGGATGCACAAAGGCATTAATGCATGTCATTTAAAACTGAAGCAGAGGACCAATGCCCAACTGACTTAATAACCTCCACAGATCTGTCCTCATTAGTCATATTGAATATTCTGCCTATATGGAAGGAATATGATTAATACCCACCCAAGGGCGCATTCTGATTCACATCTTTCACAAACACTTCTCTAAATCCTTAGGTGTCACAGGCCACCCAGATGGCGACTTAAAAAAACTCACTTTTTGGAGGAGAAGAATACAAAATGCTGTAAGGGGTGCAAAACCAATGTACTGGACATAAAAATGTGAGGGAGTACTCATTCAGCCAGACCTACTGACTGTTACTTCCTGCAACAGTAAAGAAATTATCTGGACCCTAATTGAGGTTGCCCTAGCTATGCTGCTAAACTCTAAACAAAATTGAACTTCTAATTCCTGTGTTGCCCCACTGATCTGTTTAACTTGCTCTAAGCTGTCATCTGACATATGTCCTTCCAACTTGCTGATCCCAGGCCTGCCAGCAGACCCTCTTTATATTAAAATGTAGGCACTGGATGACTATTTTCACAAAAGGAACAAGAGTAGTTAAAGTGATAGGATGGTCAGAAGGAGTGACCATTGTTGAAGGATCAATATGGGTTAGGAGTATTCTTTCCTTCATTCAGTGGTGGGATTACAGGAAGCCCAGACTTATCTTTCATCACACTCAGCCACTTAGCTACATGATGCCAGTCCCACTTTAGGTCCTTAGTAGTTGCTTGTAGCTTTTGAAATTTTGGCCATAGTGAAACCATGCCATCCCCCCAATAGGTGGTAAGCTACTGCTGATGTTGAAACAGTATTACATACAGGTAATATATAAACCTTACCAACCAACTGCCTAAATTACATAACCAGGGATGGCTAGTCTGTTTCAGCTCCAAGGCTACCAAAGCTGACATGAAATCTTTAGAATCCACTATATCAGCTTCTGATACCCTTTGGATGCCATCCTGATCCACCAGATCAAAAATATCCCCAAACTCAGCTTTTAAAATATTATCCTTAACAACTGGTGGGATATGAGCTCAAATATGCAGAGTGGTATGCACAATAGGTATCGCAAAAGGGGGAAACTCAGCTGATCATAAAACCTGATTGGATGACACCAGGGGAAACCTGCCCTGGTAAATGTGAAAATGTTGTGGCAGTATCTATCCCTGGCAACAAGGCTTGTGTATTTTTTGTCAGTACACATTGCTGTTGGGGCTGACCCAAACCCTTCTCTACTATTAAATTAAAAATCTTTGACCTCCCATGCTCTGGAAATGCATTTAAAAAATCATCAGTGTACTCCTCTTCTAACTGATCTTGCTCCAAACCTCCCTCCAAATTCTGTAGACATTGCTCCTGCCAATTCTACCTACCTTCATGGGAAACCAGATGAGGATCAATTGTCCATACTACTGACACAATCTTGTGTGTTCTGCACCTTAGTCTCTTGGTTGAACTTCTGCCCTCCTCCACACTAACTGGTTCCAGTGCTTTGTCCCACTGAGCCCTCATCTCTTGGAAGTATGCCACTATGTGAGAGAAACATTATTAACCAGTTAAAACATAGATCATCCCTTGACTCAAATTAGTTACTGTAGCTGTCATAGCGAAACTTGCCCATTCTAGCCTGTGTTTAAAATCTACCACAACAGATCCTGGGTGTCACACCTTAATTCTTTGCCTTTTAAAAATCAATCTCTGCTATTTTATTTATTTTGAACCATTTTAACTTGTTACCTTGAACACTTGTTTAATAAGCCTGGCTTTCTGGCAGAACCGCAGCTTCTGATTTACTACTTGAAAGTTAAACGAATGTTAAAAAGCTTTTAGCTCCATTGCTTCTGTATACAATTGGTGAACTGAGTATGGACTGCCAGTTATATGACAAAAAATAATTTGTGCATGCAGTTTAAAGATGCTTTGCACAATAATATTTAAGGATAGTTAGTAATGCACTAGTAATAAAACTTTAACTCTCATTTCTTGTGACTGCAGATGATGGCAGATGTCAGAATATTGGAAAAACGTGTCATACCAATAAAAGTGAGTTTTATGAATAAGCAAATTATAAGGAAGTAAAAAAATGTTTAATTAATATTACAGCTATTGTTCATACTAAAAATGATAATCTGTCATGAAAAGTCACATCATGTACATTTTGATATATTTTTAATATAGACACGTTGTCAGTATAATTTTCATAAAGTATTGGATCCAAGGGACAAATCTCAGATTATATTTTTAAAATGTGCTACAAATGATAATCACTTGATAATACTTTGAGGCCTAGTGATAGTTAATGAGGTGTTTCACTTAAATATTAATAGATATGGTCAAGCTTTTATAATAACCTCATTAATAGAAGTGAAGGTCAGTCCTGCTTTTCATACATAAGTTATGAAAGGAAAAGACTGTCTTCCCAATCATTATCCACTTAAAGATTATATTAAATCAGTTTTGAGTTAACACATGGATTGACAGTAGCTCTTCTCGTGCAAGTTTATTTCTGCGAGATGCTCAAATTCAGGTAGACAAATCAGTGTGCGTGTGTGTGTGTGTGTGTGTGTGTGTGTGTGTGTGTGTGTGTGTGTGTGTGTGTGTGTGTGTGTGTGTGTGTGTGTGTGTGTGTGTGTGTCTGTGTGTCTGTGTGTGTGAAATGCCCAAAATGCTACAGTTACAATTTTCATATGTGTGTTTAGATTGAGTACACTGGACGATACAGCTAATCAAAGTTTAATACCATTGAATTATGATTTTATTTGATTGTCCAGAAATGATGCCTTTCCTTATAAAATTGCTTGATTACTGCTTGAGAAATAATTTTCAGCTGTGAGGTAAGTTTTGGACTAGCTGATGAAGAGAAATGTATCTGCTCATAACAGGATGAAACAGCAATGTTTTTATATCTTGTAAGTGCTTTTAGTACTGTCTGCTATTAAAGACATCACTGTAAAGAAATATGGAAAAGTTTATGTTGTTATGCATACTGAATCTATGTGCATTATCATTGTTCTTGTATCCCCAACTATTACGTGTTAACATGTCTTTGACTTATGTATGAAGATATAACTTCTAAAGTATACCGTTAAAGTTTTTAATATTTATGACTCAATACTGTGTGCAAAGTAATGTTTAAAATGTTTCATTTTTACTGTTGTTCTTTGTAAAAAAACATATTTTATGTAGAGCTTTTCTCACAGCTCTCAGTTGAAAATGGGACTGGTGCCCAGTCAGGATTTCCTGGTAAACAAAAGACAATAAATAAATAAATTAAGCAAATTTTTCCATTTGCGCTTCCACTTTCATATAATTACTATGGCTGATTTTCTGCAACAAATACCATTAAGAATCCTTTTGATAAATAGATTTTTAATATATTTGTTGAAACCTGTTAATATATATATATATATATATATATATATATATATATATATATATATATGTATTCTTATATGATTTGTTTAACAGTATGTCCCAGGTGGCTTCGTTTGATTGATTATCTTATTTTTAGTACTGGATTTTTAAATAATTTTTTTATTGATATATATTGCTTTAAATTGTTAATTGGATGCTTGTGATGTCATGTCATTTGAGTATTTAAGATGCTATTTCTTTGAATTATGTTGTCTGAAGAAGTTCATTGATTCCAGTGGACGAAAGCGCTAACATTAAATAATTTGGTGTGGTACTTCCAATTTGCATCCTGTTTTTGGTATTTGTAATATCCTATCTTGCTTCTGAGTTTGTGGTTTGTGTTAAAAACTAAGAATAAATTCATTATCTGTTATGATTAATTAGTAAACTATAAGACATTTGAGTAAAATTGGTGAGAAATAAAAAATAAATTGTGCTACTTCAGTTTAGACGTTTTCCAACTTAAATTAGCTATCTCATATAATTTTTCATCCAACTTCTGTTTTATCATGCCAAAGATAGCATCCACAATTACAGCATTCCTTACTGCTACCTTCTTTTAGGGAACTATTTACTTTTTTAGTTAAAAGGCCAATCAGAATACATTCAGCTGCTCTTCTGTCTTCTACTAACTCGATTTATGTAGTGCAGGACAACACTACTTCACTAACATATCTGAGATAAAAGGTGCAAAAAGTTGGTTACTATGCTGGGAGCATCTGACAAGAAAGAATTCTTACCAAATGGTGTTTGTCACTTGTCTTCTTTAAAACATTACAGGAAATATCTTGCTATATTAAGATTTGATCAGGTTATGTCATAAATACTAAGACATGAAGGTGATCTGGCCATAAGTTAGCCCATTAATTACTTAATTACCAAGTTAAATTTTAAAAAGACTAGAAATAACTAAACACAGACATATGAGTGAGAGACGGGATAGGCATATAATAGGATATTCAACAGTTTTATATAATCCTGCAAAATGAAACCATGCAGAAGACAGTGCTATTGTTTTGTGTTAACTTCCCAAAGTATGTAAGACGGGCATTTCCTAACATAATGGCACACTGATGTACTCAATTGTGTTTCCTTTTAATGTACTATATTTTCAGGTAAGATTTCTAAAAATAATTTTGAACTACCTACAGGGTTAGTTTTCATAAATGTGCATAATAATATAACAATTCTCAGACATTTTAAAACCTTAAAACTGTGAAGCGTATTGCATGCTTATTTTATGAGTAAGTCAGGTATAAAAGCACATTGTTTATTGGTACTATAAATTCACAACCACTCAGGTCATCAGAAGACAAAACTTTTGGTGTAAAGAATCTAAAGTATTAATACCTCCTTTTAGTTTATTTAGTGACATAACTTAGCAGTTCAGGGCCCAGATACTAGTCGATAATGAGTTACAATCTTTTTACAAAAGTACAATATAGAACACAATAGCATTTTGCAGTGATGAATCAGTCTTTAAAGCTACTCCATTGACATGAACTGCCAAACTACCTGTCACCCAACTGATAACAGTCCATAATACCACAAAGAAACTACAAAACTCGAACTGACAAACTACTTCCCTGTCACTGAAATGACACTAGCCCATAATATCATAAAGGCACTACTAAAGTGTCCAGCCTTGCTTAACACTGTGACTCCCTATTCTCCTAGTACACCACTTTGCTCAAAGAATAAACTTCTACTCACCATTAAAAAGTCTTGTCACTCCACAACAGTGCTCTGTACTCCAACTAATTGGTTTGCTGAGAGAATACCTGTTACATGGAATAAAATAAAAAATTACATGAAATCCAGCACTAGTTTAGATACTTTTAAGAATGATCCGAACATTTGTTATGGAAATAACAGTTCTGGTATATACTGACAGGCTAGAAGAGCATTATTGCCCATGCCTGAAATATTTGTATGTATGTATGTAACTATGTTTGCGAGATGTGGAATTCCATTCCAACCTCCATTAGATATCAAATCAGCTTTTAAACTCATCTAAAACAACGGTGTAATGAAGCTTATGTGAAAGCGCTTACCTTGTATACTCAATAAAAGCCGGTATTGTTTTACTTATACAGATTTTAACGTTTCTTCTATGCATATGGTGCATGCTGGAATTACTGCAATATCTTGGTAACCTCTCTGCTGTTTTCTTGGATTTACACATATAAAACAACAGTGTAATAACTCATGGCTGTCCTATTCATGTCTTGTTAACTACTATCATCCCACATTTCTCTTTTACCATCCTAAATACTAACTGACTAATGCTACACCAGAATCTTTTGAAATGCAATTTCCCTTTAGTTATTCTTAATCTATTTCTCTATATGCCTTTTACATTTTTGCATAACAGATGCCAATGAAACTGAACCCAAAGGACAGTATATTTCACTTTCACACATTTAAGATCTTTTACTTCTGGATACCTGCTGATTTGCATTTCGCTGCCTACACTCTGTTGTAGACTTCATTAACTATTTCTTATTCATGTGTGTAATGACAATTTCTTATTCCTAAGATATATTATTATATTTTTTATATTTTTGCACATAGTTTAGTTTTTACGATATGTTAAATAATCTTCTTATAAACTATTTCTAGTATTTGTTTCATTGTTTGCTACTTTCTACGTGTTAAATGATTTTGATTTTATTATGGTTTATTATTTTTATTAGCAACTATTTCTGCTACTTATTACTATTACTTTGGCATAAAGTTTGCTTATTCATTTTTTTTTTTTTTTTTAGCCTTTTTACCCAGACTGCTGCTGAAAAGGGGGATATTGTGTAAAGACAGATTCCCTTGGTTAACAGAGAAAACTAAATAAAAATAAACAAGGCCTGTTCTGTTGTACTTATAAGAGCTGAATTCATGCTATTTTCTGATCTGCCTGAGTTTTTGTCATATTACTGGTTATCACAACATAGGGTCAGAAACAAATTGCTAAAATAGTCACATATAGGTGACTCTATTGTCAGACACACTGACGTCCTGCTCACCAGGCTGAATAAAGAGAAGGTCATGGTGAGCTGCCTGTCGGGTGCTAGGATCCACCACATAACGCAAGCACTCAGGTCACTTCAAAGCAAATACAAATATGACTCAGTCATTGTACATGCTGGTGTGAATGACCTGAGATGTACCTCCTTGGACTACATGAAAAGAGACATAGAGGAGCTCTCTGATCATGTAGCCCAGGCTGGTATGACCCTGACCTTGAGCAGCATCTTACCCTCACCTAGAATGATGCCACAGTACAAAGACAAAATGATCGATTTTAACAATTGGCTAAAATTTTGGTGTCATTCAAAGGGGATCCAGTGTCTGTCAGCCTGGGATGACATGCTCGACAAGCCATGTTGCTTCGCTAGGGACGGCTTGCACCTGTCACTACTGGGCTTTTGGATATTGGCAAAGGCTCTTGCCACCCCCATAGTGCCTTTTTTAGGCAAGGCTCAAAAGTCAAACCCACCCCCATAGACAGCACAAGGAACAAGAAACAAAGGGTAATGCTGCTAAACGCCAGAAGTCTAAACCTCAAGATGCATGCACTCGAAGCTCTCCTCAGTATGGAGAACATCGATATCTGTGCAGTGACAGAAACCTGGTTCAAGGCTCCAGAGAGCACCCCAGCACTACCAGGCTATACCTCAGATCATGCTTTTCGCCCCAAAACCTGGACCGAACCACAAAAGGAGGGGGAGTTTCCATATTTATCAAGGATATCCACACCTCCAGGTTAGTGGCATTGCACGAAGTATTGGAGACCATCCATGTGCAACTAACAGTGGGCAAGACTGCTTTTCAGTTTATAGCATCCTACAGACCACCCTCTCAAAGTCAGGAATCCCATTCGGCTTTCCTGAAAACATTGGAGAACATGAAGATCTCTCCGAACACCATTATATTGGGCGACTTCAACTACCCAAACATTGACTGGGAGCACTACTCAAGCCCCAGCACCTTAGCCCAAAGATTCCTGGAAATTATAAACTCAAATGCTATGGAACAACTAGTCACCACTCCCACAAGAGGGGACAACATACTAGACCTGATCATTACCAACATGGGGACTCTATGCTCCACACCAGAAGTATATCCCTCATTGGTAAGATCAGACCATAAATTAATTTCACTGGATGTCCACATCCCAACCCCACCCTCAGCCCAGAAAACCACAGTGAAAAACTTCTCAAAAGTGAACTTCTCACTTCTCAAAACCAAAGTGGAATCCTTCAAGGCCCCAGGGCCAGTGGAAACTACAGCCCAAACTGCAGAATACTATATAAATGCATTCTACGGACATCTCCAGGAATGCATGGATCATGCTATCCCAAACAAAACCAAGACCCAATCATCCAAAGGCAGGCATCCAGTCTGGTGGACCCCTGCCATAAATAAACTGTACAACAGAAGGAGGAAGCTACTACATGATAGAGCAAAATCCCTAATAGGGAAGGCATCTCTGATCAGTACTAGCAAAAAATTATGATCCCTCATAAAATCCTCCAAGGCCAGCTTCGAGAGAAAAATTGCACAGGACAACAAAGACAATAATAAGGCTTTTTTCAGTTATGTTAGAAACCTGGGATGCAACTCCCAGACTTGTTTTGAGTTGATTCTAAATGACAAAAAATACACTGAACCCACAGACATCGCCAATATCCTGGCAGACAGGTTCAGTGCAAACTTCTCCCCCCCAAAAGAGCAAGTATCTATCCCGGCAGAGGGCTGCCTCCCAAACATCTCAGATGCTCAGGTGAAGGCTTCCCTCTCCAAAACAAAAAACACTGCTTCCATGGGATCAGATGGCATCCCAGGTTGCATCCTACATGAACTACAAGAGGAACTAATCCCTCAAATAAAACAGCTATACAGTCTCAGCCTCACTACAGGATATGTGCCCACAGAATGGCGTACAGCAACAGTGGTCCCACTCCACAAAGGTGGAGCCTCTACGGACCCTGGAAACTATTGCCCCATAAGCCTGACTAGCTTAGTCTGCAAGGCTATGGAGAGGATCATCATGGAGCTCATAAACAAAGACATTGGGGACCTACAGACACTAGATCCTACCCAGTTCGGCTTTGTCAAGGGCAGATCCTGCCTTTTGAACCTGGTTGACTTGTTTGAAACAGTCACCAAAGCCATAGATGAAGGGAAGGTAGTCCACACAGCCTATCTGGACCTTGCAAAGGCATTTGACACAATACCCCACTCGGGCATCATAGATAAGCTATCCAGCTTAAATATAAACACCTATGTCACAAGATGGGTTGCAAACTGGCTCAAAGACAGAACCCACAGAGTGAGAGTTGCTGGAGCCATGTCAGACTCGAAATCGGTCACAAGTTGCGTCCCACAGGGTTCTGTCCTGGGACCACTCTTGTTCGGTATATACTTTTCTGAGGTACAGGCAAACATGGGAGGACTATAGCTCTCCAAGTTCGCAGACGACTGCAAACTGGGCGCCATAATCAACTCTCCAGCTGACACAAACATCCTTCAAAAAGGTCTCACAGAGACAGATAACTGGTGCCAGCGCCATGGTTTAAAGCTAAATGCCAAAAAATGTATAGTCATACCCTTTGGCAAAAACAATGTGTCCACAAATTACCACATAGGCGGAAACCCATTAAGAACAGAGAAAGTTATTAGGGACCTGGGGACCCAAGTTGATAGCAATCTCTCCTTTGAAAACCACATTGCCAAAGTGGTTAGAAAGACCTTCTACATAGCCCACCTCATCACGAAGGGTTTCACATCTAGATCAAGAGAGGTAATCGTGGCCCTTTATTCATCCCTCATCAGGCCCATCATGGAATACAATGCCCCTTTTGGGATGTACCTTACCCGACACCTGCAGCAATTAGAAAGACCCCAAAAGTATCTCACCAAGAGGATCAAGGGTCTCAAACAGATGCCATATGCTGCTCGGTTAAAAAAACTCCAGCTCTACTCAGTTGCATACCGCCTACTTCAGGCGATCTATGCCTGACACACAAAGCTATGTCAAATCCAGAATTAATGGACATGCTCCACCTCAGTAAATCTAAATCCCTTAGAGCCACATGCTCGAGAGACTTGAACATCAACACAGAAATAAATAGAACTTGCTGGAGGGACAGGTTCATAACCCAGAGGCTCCCTTCGCTCTGGAATAGAATTCCAGTTCATGTGAGGCAGAGCACCTCACTGAATCTCTTCAAGAAGAATCTCAATAAGTGGATGGGGGATCGTAGGTTTGTCCCAGGGATTACTCCCGTGTCACTATTAGACAGAGGCACAGTAAACTAAACCTTAAAAAGGGCACAGTATACTCAAATCAAGGGGTGGCGTAAGCCATACAGAATCGGGCTAGGCTTATAATTGCCCCAGGGCAGATAGCCTTGTATGAACCTATGAACCTATGAACCTATGTGACATACAGTAGATTCAGCCACTGACACAGATAAGTTTCCCACATCTGCATTCTGATTGGCCTCTGTACTCAGTCTTGAACCATCACTGAAATTATTCTAACATGTTATCCACCCTTGTTATCACAATCTTCTGTTACTAGCCTGCTGCACACCACCTCATCACATATTTTATTTTCCACTCAATCAACATCCTACTTCAACAGGATATAAATCTGAACTTTGCTAGACCTGCTAGACAAGATTGTCATGGATCCTTAGCAGTCCTTGTTCCATGGCATTCAGTAAATGAACCCACACAACCCAATCCACACTGATGTATCATAAAACTATGAAGAAAATGCCCACTTTTAACTATTCAGCCACAAAACATCAGTAGCACTGTGCTATAATGTCATATCATTGTGATTCACAATGAACCTTCAACCCGGAACTGGGTTCTTGTACTATTTCTTGGAAGACTCTGATATTGTATTTCCCATTCCAATTAATGTCTTGCACACTCCACATACCAAATACTTTCCTTCAGTCTTTTGCTACCCATATTATCTTAATGGCATCATCTAATGATTCACACTGTGACCTCTGATGGTTGATGCCTCATTGTCAATTATGCAATTTAATGATTGCCTTCAGATGCGATAAATGATGAATTAGTCAGAACTCTGTGGCATGCTGGAGCTTTAACATTTTTCATAGATTCAATGGCTTGGGATAAATCTCCCAGAATACTAATGGGTGATTTAGAAACTCTGGATCACGCCATTCAACCTGGGAATAAACAATTGCCTTGAGGAAAAGGGGACTAGTTATTCTTTCAACATAGAGATCAAGATCCTCTCATGCAACTGCTCGTAAATTCATCAAAATTTAGTTTATCTTCTCAGATAAATACTTAACATGACAGTTTTGATAATTCATAGAATTATTTGTTTGCTCACACCTATTTTCTCTTCATACATTGTGTTGATAATATACGGGAATTCTGTTTTACCCTCTCACCAATAAAAGGTTGCAAATCTTTTCCATCTATTGCCACCTAAGTGCCCTATAGTTTCTTTGTTACATCTGTGCACACAGCATGTAGCATAACATTAATGCATCTCCAGCAGTCCAACGTCTTCCTCTGAGCTAGGCAATCTGTTCCCTTCTGGCATCTGAGCTATGTCTCCTCAATGAGATAACTAAGTCCTGAACCAAATATCTATCAAAAATAGTTTAATTTCAGAAAAATCTTTCTCCTGCACAACTGATTTATCCATTCTATAAGGAGTGCAAGGCCTGTATTGTTTTCTATAACAAAATGAATAAGGTAAAAAAGGGTAGCTGTCCAAGCCAGGCAACATTGATACCTTTTCTGAAATAGGAGCACTGATTAAATAATGGCCTATTTGTCTTGTCACTCATAGGTGCAGTGTAACTGTAGTTCACTGACAGAGGATTATACATTATCAGTCGTAGGTGTGTTGAAACTGTAGTTCACTGACACAGCATTATACATTGTCACTCGGTGCAGTGTAACTGTAGTTCACTGACACAGGATTATACATTGTCACTCATAGGTGCGGTGTAACTGTAGTTCACTGACACAGGATTTTAAATTGTCACTTATAGGTGCGGTGTAACTGTAGTTCACTGACACAGGATTATACATTGTCAGTCGTAGGTGCGGTGTAACTGTAGTTCACTGACTAAGCATTATACATTGTCACTCGTAGGTGCAGTATAACTGTAGTTCACTGACACAGGATTATACATTGTTACTCATAGGTGCGGTGTAACTGTAGTTCACTGACACAGGATTATACATTGTCACTCATAGGTGCGGTGTAACTGTATTTCACTGACACAGGACTATACATTGTCACTTGTAGGTGCAATGTAACTGTAGTTCACTGACAAAGCATTATACATTGTCACTCGTAGGGGCAGTGTAACTGTAGCTCACTGACACATGATTATACATTGTCACTCATAGGTGTGGTGTAACTGTAGTTCACTGTCACAGGATTATACATTGTCACTCATAGGTGCGGTGTAACTATAGTTCACTGACACAGGATTATACATTGTCATTCGTAGGTGCAGTGTAACTGTAGTTCACTGTCACAAGATTATACATTGTCGCTCATAGGTGCGGTGTAACTGTAGTCCACTGACACAGGATTATGCATTGTCACTCATAGGTGTGGTGCAACTGTAGTTCACTGACACAGGATTATACATTGTCACTAGTACGTGCATGTAACTGTAGTTCACTGACACAGGATTATACATTGTCACTTGTAGGTGCGGTGTAACTGTAGTTCACTGACACAGGATTATACATTGTCACTCATAGGTGCGGTGTAACTGTAGCTCACTGACACAGGATTATACATTGTCACTCATAGGTGCTGTGTAACTGTAGTTCCCTGACACAAAATTATACATTGTCACTCATAGGTGTGGTGTAACTGTAGTTCACTGACACAGGATTATACATTGTCACTCGTAGGTGCAGTGTAACTGTAGTTTACTGACACACGATTATACATTGTCACTCATAGGTGCAGTGAAACTGTAGTTCACTGACACAGGATTATACATTGTCACTCGTAGGTGCAGTGTAACTGTAGTTCACTGACACAGGATTATACACATTCAGTGACTCACTAGCCTAGAGACTCATTGCATTTTTCTATTTAATGATACTGTATGTGCCAAAACAACCTTCCTATTCCTTTCAGAAGTATATCTAGATCAGGAACACTATAACAAATTGAAGACCCCCACCCCCAGAATAGTAGGTACCCAATGGAGTGAATCAGATGTTTTATTAAAGGCTTCAAGGATAGTTTTGACAAATGTAAGTAATTTGAAAATTGTTTACTGAAACAACCTTCCATGAACATTGGATAAAAAAACTTTTTGACTGGGGAGCTGTGTGGTAGACACCACCCACACCCCTCGCCTTATAAATACCAACTCTAAGGGTAAACAATGGTAGAGAAAGGGGGAAATCCTACTATCAGTGAAAGCAGCTTCTGCAAACATTTTGCATTCACTGAAACTAACTTTGATGATTTGATATGTTCCAAAAAGATCCACTCTAGGTGCCTGCATTTTGCAGCACAGATGTTACATATATGATCACTCAACTTTGGCACTGTGTGGAAAGGTATCCTTTGAATCAGTTTTGGGAAGATCATTTCTAACGTCTTTGCAAATAACATGGAAAGCATTTTAGTTTCAGAAGGTAACAGTGAAATATATTAATAATTTGTAGAATACTTTATCCACTTATCTTCCTTCAGGAATGTTATTATAGAAGCAACTTGCATAGTACATTATACCTTTTCTATGACCAACATACCATTAAACAACTTTAATGATATCCCTCCTGGCTTCAGTGATGGGCCTGTCAAGTAGGACATGTTATAGGATGACTTAGAGAAGTTAAAGTCAAAGAGCATTTTTCCTCCAGTGCATGGAACTGTGCTTTAAACCTTCGGCTCAGGTAGTTACACATATATGGTGTTCATAGGTTCATAGGTATGCACTAGGCAAGGGAATATCTAGGCCTAGCCATGAAACCCAACATGAGTGCATCGCCTTGCAACATATGTGTCTAAATTGGAGAGGTATATTAAGTGCTTCTGTCTTCACCCTGTACTGCAATTAATGAATTTATTTATTTATTTACTGGGAAATTCCAACTGGACACAGGTCCTTTTTCCGTGGAGGCCAAAAGAGAAAAGCTCCACAGAACAATAAATGAGCAGCAGGGTACATGAAGAACAACTGAATATACATACAATATCAAATAATACATACTGCTGCAAACATTAGCTATACATACAATATGAAACATTGTAATGAACAGATATACCAAATATCTAGCTAGAAGCTAGGAATAAAGGTAGGATGTATATACAGATAGTACTATGCTCAAATGGATACTGTTCTAAACTCATATACCTAAATCTTATAAACAAATATTGCAGATGCTTCACACGAAGGTGGGACAAACTAGAAGGGCTAATGGGATGGAAGGGAAAGATAGAGGAGTAAGAGAGGAGACTGAGTGAGTAGTATAAGTGGTAGTGAGAGGAAGCTAGGTGTAAGACAGTTGGATATGTAATTAGAGTTGAGATGAAGTGAGGTAGTTAAGCATGTTATAACAGGTCTGGGAGCTTGATTGAGGAGGGAAGGAGAGGGTAAAGGGTGAACCAGAGCCTGCAGTGGAAGTGAGGAATTTACTGTCTTGTTGAATAACCCAATTGCCTGTTTTATTTCCTAGTGTTTTTCCAAGTTCTTACAGACCTCCACTTCAGAGATTAACAGCTCACTGCAGGCTGGGACGTTGTTTGCCTTATTGAATACTACTAAACATAGTTGTCCAGTCATAGTCTAGGAGTCCTGTACCATTTAAAACCATCACAGTGAGTTAGACTAGCACTGCAGAGCAATTTCTTGCTTGCTTGCTCCAATCTGTATTCACTGCAGTGTTACTATATATACCTGTATATGTTTCTGTTAATCTGACCCACCGAGCAAGATATATGGCTCACTGATTAAATTGGCCCAAGGGATACAGCACTACTGCATCTATTCTTAAACATAAAATACCTATGGTTTAACCAGCGGTATAAAGTAGAGAGTTCATTGCTAAATGGTAGAAGAGTATATTGCTTAAGTGGTTACCAGCTCTTCTTTCAGCAGTCACGATTGCTTTCTGTATCTGCTGCCATGAATGTTCAGCTTGCATTGACTGTTAACCACTCATGCACAGTCTAACACTGTCTTTTATCAATTCAACATCCATCTGCTGCTGGTATAACTTTGTCTTGTGCTTGCCCTGTATTTGTTCAGCCAACACGAATAACTGAAAATATAGACTAACCTTTTGCCATTATAATTAAGGAGAAAGTTGTTCATTCTATTTTGTTGCATTTTACTGTCGATGTGGTTGCATTATGAATGTATCACCAGTAGCATAGCTGTTGAACAAAACATATGGTGTTTGCTGCACACTACTGTTTTTTGCTGGATTTATCTTCACTCTATTTTGAGTTTACTGTCTATGCAGTTGCATTATGAATGTATTGCCACTACCAAAGCTGTTGAACAAAACATATGGTATTTGCTGCACATTGCTGTTTTTTGCTGGATTTATCTGCTGCATGTGTTGTTGTAGCATCCTTTACTGACTCTACCACTACTCAGCACTGCTAGTATTCCCTGGTGGTTTAAGGTATCCCTCACTCCAACTGGAGCTGTTTTTAACTATGTCAATGCTCTTTGCTTCAGTCCACTAGCTGTTACCCAAGCTCCTGGTTGCCCACTACTCATTTCTATAGCATGCCTTGATTTTTACTCTGCCTATTTGCTGTTGAACTTACTCTGGCATACCTCTAGACTTACATGAAGTAAACTCCCCCTGTATTTTCTTTTTTACCCAGTATAAGTATCAGTAGAAATCCCCAATGCTGAATACCCCTTCCATTGCTCATTTCTCCTGATGAGTGCTTCAACAAAAAATAAGACCACCAGCCAGAAGGAGCCCTTCATTAACACAACGATGTAGGTTAAATTCTAACTAAAGCTGCGCCACCAACTGTTGGCAGTCTACCTATGTAATGTGTTTCTGCTGATTGCTGTAAAAGTAATTACAGGATTGCACACTTGCAACCCAGTCCTCTGCTCACATCCAAAACAGCCATTTCCAGGCCATTCCAAGCCTGAGGCCTTCCACTAACTTAATCTTTATTCCACTAGGTGACAGCATAATTCCAGATATTCCACTCTTGCAACAGGTACCGGGCAAACAGTTCTAGCTGTTTTTTCTGCCTACGAGACATCTGTTCCCACCTGCAAGCTCCCAGCTTGAACCCAGTCAGTGCAGGGTGCCTCTCTCACCAGGTAAAGGCCTACTCTTAACCCCCTACCCCTCACAAGTGCAGGGCATCACCATTAATGACCAGGTTCCCAATCCTCTAAACCTTAGTGCAGATAAGGCCGACTCACTTACCAGGCCAAATACTGCTCATTCGCTGATTGTTTTGTGGCGCCAACTCTGTGTTCTGGGTGTAGCCCCACTACGCTCAGGCTCACTCCACTCCCCTACCCTGCCTCCATTTCCCATCTGCCCCAACAACCTCTACATTTATCCATCCCCAAATCAGCTGACCCACTAAACCACACCCACCAACCAATTACACACTACCCATCCATTACCTTCTCTCCAATCAATATTCACTACCCATTAAATCCCATAACCTTTCTCACTCCAATGTAACCCCTTCATATTCCAACACTCTCACCAATCAGCCCCCTTCCAACCCACTCCACACCCCTCACCTAATACAACCCCCCCTCCTTAAGCAATTACCACCTGAATATGTCTGTATTCCAACATACTACTTTTCTGTCACTGACCTCCCTACTCACATGTCTCACCATGGCCACCATTAGCACCAATTTCTACCTCCCAACCACCCACTGTAGCAACCCCAAATCACCCACCCTACCCTACAATAATATAAACCCCCCCTAGGGATACAAGCATACTCCCAACACCAAGTAACAAATGCCCATTTATCCTGTCCCCACTAAGTATTTCTCTACTCGATTCAAAAAACAACAAAATATCCAATTCCACTCCCTAACAATACTGTATCTCAAAACTATTACATCATAACTACCAAACTATTACTAGGTGGTAATATTCACCCCAATCCAGGCCCTGCAACCCCCACCAAAAACAACAGTAATTCCGACCATCCTTCCAAACAAAATCACAATAACTCACTAATCCTGAACCTAAACATTTGCAGTATTATGAACACAACAGAAGAACTTCATTCCACCATCTCTTTATACAACCCCAACATCATTGGTATCACTGAAACGTGGCTCAAACCACATATCAGTGAAAATTCTAAAAATCCCACCTAGTTATAATATCCTTAAGACTGACCGGGTGTACCAAAGAGGTGGTGGAATAGCCCTATTTCATAAAAGTTACTAAAAAGTTCAACTCCTACACATAGAAACCCCAGACTTCAAAAATGCCAAAACCTTACTCACAAAACTCTCCCTAGATCAACACAATCACCTTAACATAATTGGCATCTATATACCCTCAGCTGAGAACCTTCCAATCTTGGAATCCATACTCCACTGGGGCTCCCACTCTTTACCCCAGGAAACCATCATACTAGGTGATGTTAATGTTGACTGGAAGTATATACAGTCTGCTATATTAATCTATACACTTTCAACCAACTCATCCAATCCCTTACACATATAGATAAGGCCACTAAAAAAGAATCCACATTAGACTGAATCCTCACCAACCAGCCCAATACTGCCCACCTATGGGTAACACTGGCCAACACACTCAGTAACCACAACCCTACCATAATCCTTAGACATAGGCAAAAAAACACCATCTCCCCCTCCTTCCTACAAACCCACCCCCATAAAAGTTCCCCAAAGAAGACTTCCTGATGGCCTTAAAATTTTGTGACTGGTCTCCCATCATAACCTTTCCACTAGATAGAGCAGTTGAATACTACAACTCCACATTTCTAAACATCTTCAGGTAACTAGCCAAATAAAAACAATCAGAATACACAGCAACCCCACCCCCTGGCTCCAAAAAAACACAAGAGCCCTACTCCAAAATAGGGACAAAGCCTGGAAAACCTGTTATCATCATAGAACACCTGCAACTAGGCAATCCTTTCTGGAACTTTAGAATAAGGCCAAAAAAGAAGTAAAACTAGATAAACAAAACTACTACCTCTCCCTACAAAGGAAATATAATACCAACCATCAGAAATTCTGGGCTGGGGGTGTGTGGCTAAGATGTAGACTGGTTGGCAGCATCTTTTTTCAGCTCTGCACTCAAAAGATATTTCTGACAAGAATTTTTAAAAACTAGATATTGTAGACAAACCTATTTTGTTGAATTACTTCTACTAATATCACTAGAAGTCTACAGTGCAAAAAATGTGGCTTTAAACATTATTTTTCCTGTCAAAAACAAGAAGGAAGGTATCTAAATCTACTGAAAATGAGCTTGTCTAAGCATACCACACAGGACTAGACGATGAAAAAGGAGATACAGTCTTTATTAAATGCTATACAAGACTTGTCAGTGAAATTTGACAAAATGAATACCAAACTGGACACTTTTGAGGAGAGATCTACAAAACAAATACAGCAACTACAAGAAATAATGACACAATAGAAGTCTCAAATAGCTGACATAGAGAGATCCTTAAATGATACTGAGGGCAGACTCTCAGAACAAGATCTTCAGCTACATTTTTTATCACAACAAAATGCTTCATTACAAAATAAAATAGAGGATCTAGAGAACAGGTCCAGATGAAATAACCTTCACATCTATGGGCTACCAGAGAAAACAGAGGGAGATAACATGGTGACTTTCCTTACTACCTGGTTACCAGAAGTTTTAAAATTGCCTGAAGCTCTTTCTTATGGAATTGAAAGAGCCCACAGATCCTTAAGAGCTGCTTCATCAACCATCAAATCAAAAATC